>NC_091178.1:2411437-2566437 GCF_040958095.1 Procambarus clarkii
TCGGTAATTAATCATATTTATTAATTACCTGATAACAGTCACTCATCGTGATCATCTCCAGCATCAGTTATTAATATCGTAATGAAGAGTAATGGTCCCCGACAGAGCCTCCGTTGGCAATAACAGCCGTGCCTTCTCCACAAGAGTGAGGGTGAAGGAGAGAGAGAGAGAGAGAGAGAGAGAGAGAGAGAGAGAGAGAGAGAGAGAGAGAGAGAGAGAGAGAGAGAGAGAGAGGGAGAGAGAGGGAGAGAGAGGGAAAGAGAGAGAGGGAGAGAGAGGGAGAAAGAGAGGGAGAAAGAGAGGGAGGGAGGAGGGGGAGGCTATGAATCTGGGTTACAGACTCCCCATAATTGTCAACAAACACATGTGCGCGTCTTTTAATAAGCCAAGTTCCTAATAGAATGTCTAATCAAGTTTTCATTTGCTTCTGTCACGTCGAATGTGTATGAAAGCCAACGCAAAACTACTTTCGGCACTCGCATGCCTCATTGAAACTACCATCCTCACAATCTCATTGTCTCCGCCTAACTCACAATCTCACTGACAATGATGAACACCATTTGTGTCAGAGCAAACATTCATTACGACAATCTCGGAGACCCATAATGTTGAACAGAATAAGTATTAAACGTGTATGTGTCAGGTTGGTGAAGCCAGCCAACATGAGGGAGGGTTTTGGCAGCGCTGGGGTCCTTAGCAGCTACAAGGAGGTTAATGTTTGTTGTGTATTTATGTGTGGAATAATATATTTAAGGTGGTAGTTGGGTGGTGTGGGCGTTGAAGGTGGTAGTTGGGTGGTGTGGGCGTTGAAGGTGGTAGTTGGGTGGTGTGGGCGTTGAAGGTGGTAGTTGGGTGGTGTGGGCGTTGAAGGTGGTAGTTGGGTGGTGTGGGCGTTGAAGGTGGTAGTTGGGTGGTGTGGGCGTTGAAGGTGGTAGTTGGGTGGTGTGGGCGTTGAAGGTGGTAGTTGGGTGGTGTGGGCGTTGAAGGTGGTAGTTGGGTGGTGTGGGCGTTGAAGGTGGTAGTTGGGTGGTGTGGGCGTTGAAGGTGGTTCTTGACGACTTTTCATGCATCTCCTTCATTTGTTGGCGTGTCTCACCCTCACTAGGCTATGTGAGGTAGTTGTTGGATCTATCTTGAGATGATTTCGGGGCTTAGCGTCCCCGCGGCCCGGTCCTCGATCAAGCCTCCTTTTTGTTACACCCCCCCGTGAAGCAGCCCGTTGCAGAAAGCTGTCTAATTCCCAGGTACCTATTTACTGCTAGGTACCAGGGGCATCAGGGTGAAAGAAACATTTTGCCCATTTGTCTCCGCCTCCACCGGGGACCGAACCCGGAACCTCAGGACCACAAATCCGAAGCGCTGTCGACCCAGCTGTCAGGCGCCCTAACTCCATGACAAGCTTCGACGGCGAGGCTCAGAATGGATGCATTACCAGATACATGTTTTTTTGAGAAGGCAAATTCGATTACAAATTTGATTTAGATCGTTAATTCACATGTAGTATACATTCCAATTAAAGACAATGTAAGTGAACACGTGAAAAGTTTGCTCCTCTGCTCCACGTTCGTTAGATATACCTAACAATGCCTTTGTTGTATACACAAGTACGTTCTCCTGCACGTTCGCACGCACGCAGTTGTTCGATACAAAAAAAAAAAACACGTCCCCATCCTAATGTTCACTCAGATTCCAGTGGAAAATTTGGGGTCAATCTGTCAGTCGTGTTGATGTTTGTCCAATTAGCGCCGAGCGTAATGACCGGAGGGAGGGGGGGTGGATTGGAAGGTGGTGGGGGGGGGGAGGGTTGAAACTCAGGATAGATCTGAGGATAGTGTGGTGGAGCAGCTTAGTGGGTTACACAAGGTCTTTCTCCACAAGCCTGCTCCCCTCTCCCTTCTGTCCGGTGAATATGCCGTGTTAGTGTAAACGTGGATATCGGTTATCACTTTTACACACGTTTACACCCGTTTACACCCGTTTACACACGTTTACACCCGTTTACACATGTTTACATACGGTTACACCCGTTTTGAAAAAAGTCCACTACACCCGTTTACACATTTACACACTTTTACACACGTTGCCACGTCGACAGTCTGTCCTAGAGTCCCGCCTTCGACCATCATCAGTTTAATTCATTTTTTTTATTCGTTTTGGCTCATCTTGCCCATTTAATTTATTTACGTTTTTTAAAATGAAAAAGTTCCTTCTGACACCTTTATTACTTTACTGTATACGCCATCATTCTACTCTTCTCACAGCTTGCGTGTGTGTGTGTGTGTGTGTGTGTGTGTGTGTGTGTGTGTGTGTGTGTGTGTGTGTGTGTGTGTGTGTGTGTGTGTGTGTGTGTGTGTGTGTGTCTGTGTGCGCGCGCGCGCGCGCGTGTGTGGGCGTGTGAATGTTTCTATATTTACCTCAGTAGTAATACATGCGCTTGTGCTAATTCTTAATCAATAAGCATAAATTTATAATCATAAACTGAATCTACCTCAGTAGGGTAGATAATACATAGTCGAGCCATACATAGTTTTGAGATACATATAGACAAAGCATCCTTAAAGTATTGGACTACAGAGCTGGTGGTGTCCACTAGAGTCGTCCGGGGAGACACAAAGGTGGCCTCTACTACCACCATTGTGTATACAGGGTCCTGAACCCTCTTTGATCACCAAAATGGAGACCACTGTTGTTCCTCCATCAAGTGAAGCGAATTACCCTCAATTTTCTTCCTAAGAACGTAATTGGTTTTTATCAAACGGTGGGTATATTAATGCGACGTTACACGCCTATTACTGAAAAGGAGTTTACGAGTCGGTAAACAAGCGCTTGCCTGGATAATTGAACGAATCATTTTGACACACTGGATGACCTCGCTGGAGACGTAACGAGCATATCAAGGCCATGAAATCGTAATTCGTCTTGATAGCTGGATATTAAAACTACGGCATTGTATGTGTACTGGAGCGTGTGTGTATTCACCTAGTTGTGTTTGCGAGGGTTGAGCTTTGCTCTTTCGGCCCGCCTCTCAATTGTCAATCAACTGTTTACTAACTATTTTTTTTCCTCACCACACACACACACACACACACACACACACACACACACACACACACACACACACACACACCAGAAAGCAGCCCGTGACAGCTGACTAACTCCCAGGTACCTATTTACTGCTAGGTAACAGAGGCATTCAGGGTGAATGAAACTTTGCCCATTTGTTTCTGCCACGTGCGGGAATCGAACCCACGCCACAGAATTACGAGTCCTACGCGCTATCCACCAGGCTACGAAGCCCCTGTGTGTGTGTGTGTATGTGTGTGTGTGTGTGTGTGTGTGTGTGTGTGTGTGTGTGTGTGTGTGTGTGTGTGTGTGTGTGTGTGTGTGTGTGTGTGTGATCTGAGAGTGACATAGTCGTCCTTTCTTGGTGCAAACTGTCTGAGAGTTTCACTGCCTGGTGGGGGGGGGGGGTGAGGATGAGTTGTGTGGGAGGGGTCGCATTGCCACCAAGGGGAAGGTTTTGGAAATGATTGCGGGCAGTAAAACATGAACACCCGAGTGTTGGTCTATATTGTGCCACACGCCACCCAGCGCAATCCACATGACATCCAACTCAATCCACATGCCACCCAGCTCCATCCACACGCCACACACACACCACCCTCCATACGCCACCCAGCTCCATCCACACGCCACACACACACCACCCTGCGCACGCCACACACACACCACCCTCCACACGCCACCCAGCTCCATCCACACGCCACACACACACCACCCTGCACACGCCACACACACACCACCCTGCACACGCCACACACACACCACCCTCCACACGCCACCCAGCTCCATCCACACGCCACACACACACCACCCTGCACACGCCACACACACACCACCCTCCACACGCCACCCAGCTCACAAAAGGATGAACGCCTACAGCGCCCAGACCTGTTCTTCCCGTAGTACCTGGTCAAACTTCAACATTCCATTTATCCGACAATCGCTTGGCAAACATCAGGACAGGCGAGCACTCCTCCGCCCCCGCTTTCTACAGCACCATCACACGGATTTCGGAATTCCTCGTTCCTTCTCCGTAGCTCCCATCTATTTGAATAGGAAAATGGGGAAATTGGACTTAGTGGCTCTGTTGTTGACGTTTCGTCTGAATCAGTGTTCCGTGGAGAGCGACAGGGAGCGCCCTGGTCTACACAAACACCACCGGAGGAGAGCAATGGGGGGTTGTGAGGGAGGCCGGGGCGTCACTTTGGGAAGAAAGAGGGTGAGTTGGTCTTCTGTATACATTAAAATGGATGCCAGGGAGGAACTGGTCACCAGAAAATCTTTTTAGTTGCTATGGGATGACAGCTCTTCCATCTCAATCTCGCTATTCCCCGTCTTCCCCGTGTTCTTCCCTCCTTCACTCTATTTCCCCACTTTCCCCCTCTCCGCCTGTCTGCAGAGTGACAAAGAGGGGTTGTAAAATCATTTACTCGCCAGAGGATATGAAACAGATGAAGACTTTTCCAGGATGGGTATGGGGTCCACTACCGCTCACAGGATGGGTATGGGGTCCACTACCACTCACTGGATGGGTATGGGGTCCACTACCGCTCACTGGATGGGTATGGGGTCCACTACCGCTCACTGGATGGGTATGGGGTCCACTACCGCTCACAGGATGGGTATGGGGTCCACTACCGCTCACAAGACAGGTATGGCGTCCACTACCGCTTACAGGATAGGTATGGGGTCCACTACCGCTCACAGGATAGGTATGGGGTCCACTACCGCTCACAGGAAAGGTATGGGGTCCACTACCGCTCAAAGGATGGGTACGGGGTCCACTACCGCTCAAAGGATGGGTATGGGGCGCATGATAAACTAACAAAATCAAGCCTTGATGTAATTTAATGCAGGTAGGAGAATTTATATGTCACAGCAGTGTACTTGTAGTGGCAGTAGATAAAATACAAAACGCTGCTCGACGCTTTGATTAGTCTCAAAGGAATATTTTTGAAAGGGTTAAGAAGGGTCATCAAAAATGTTATTTAGTTGGTGAGTTTTTGGGAAAGACTGGTTCTCCCGGTGAGTTTCAGTAGGACGTGTGTGATGCCATCTGGATACTTAAATAGTGGGTATAAAGTGACTGCCATCTGGGTATTGGAGCACGGGAGACATCTCCCGTCAAGTAGGGTGCAGTCGCACCTCCACAGATCTCCACTATCAGCTATTGATACTGGTAATGGCTCAAAATGGCCACCACTTAAGGGCTATTCATGCCCGTTCTACCTTTTGGGTGGTTTAATCTTCAGCAATCAATCGGTATTGGAGAACAGTTCTAGTGACTTAGCCCTTCCGCGATACTCCCAAGTGAGAGTAATGAAAAGAACACCTAGAAGAGGGAATGAAAGAGAGGCGCATTGGGAGGGAGAGAGGAAAGGAGGGGGGGGGGGAGAGAAAGAGAGAGAGAGAGGTAGTAGAGGCAGAAGATATGTGTTAGAAGGCGAGGAAGGGTGAAGGAAAGGGAGAGGCTGTAAAGGAGAAAGAAATTGAAAGAAATAGTTAAAAAATGTTATCGAAACTTCCCTTTCCTTCATAAGAACTTCAACCCTCTGAGGAGCCAGTAAACAAAACAGAAAGTGTACTAAGTCAGAACAGCATTCTTACAACACAGAATTAAAATATTGTGTGTTTTCTCTTTCACCAAAAAGCCTGATCTGCTCTCTCGCACAATTTGTCCTCTTTAAAAGGTTTACAGCACCCTCAAAGACCTTCCCTCTGAAGCCGTCTTGGACTCTTCATCTCTTCTGAACAAAGGAACGTCATAAAAAGCTCAGAATAGAGTTTCTATGTCTCTTGAGAACGCTCTCTCTCTCTCTTTAACGCGTGCAACTTGATTAGTCTCTCAAGTGAAATTCTCTTATTTTAAGAGTCAGTAACTCAGTAGTGATCTCTCATTCTCCACGAGTCTCTTGCCCCGGAAGGGGGTGAACCCCCCCTCTCTCTGTGAGGTATACCCCTCTCTCTCTTCCCCTCTGTGAGGTATACCCCCTCCCTTCCTCTCTCTGAGGTATACCCCCACTCTCTGAGAGCTATACCCCCCCCCCCGCTCTCTTCCCCTCTGTAAGGTATATCTCTTTCGCTGCAGGGTTGTGAAGGCTCTATTCCGTCCATGTTTTTCTGCCTTTCATCCGTAATGCTCCTCTCCTCCAGTCATCTCCTCTCCCCCTTATACTCTTCTTTGTCCATTCCTCACTACGTTTTGATATTTTGTTTTAATTATTCCTATTGTGTTTATTTTCTATTTCATTCTCTTTATTTCCACAAACATTTTATGTGCACACATTGTACACACACTTACACACACACACACACACTTACACACACACACACACACACACACACACACACACACACACACACACACACACACACACACACACACACACACACACACACACACACACACACACACACACACACACACACACACACACACACACTCTTATAATCGAAAATGCTTAACCCCTGAAGGATTCGAACCCGGTGAACCAGGGTCTCGAGGCCTCCATCAGTACAGTGCTGCTGCAACCACTCGGCCAATGATTGTCTATCGCTGGCCTCGTGGCTACAGCACCGGACATGGAGACTGGCTAACCGGATTCGAATCCTTTAGGAGTAAAGAGTTTTCTGTTGTATATTGGCTTGGGGACCATTCAAGCTTTACACACACACACACACACACACACACACACACACACACACACACACGCGCGCGCGCGCGCACACGCACACGCACACACACACACATACGAAAGGGCGCTGGTGGATGAGAGGACAGTACGCTGCACACGTAATCCTGTGGACCGGGATTCCAAGCGCCGGCGAGAAAAAATGAGCAGAGTTTCTTTCACCCTGATGCCCTCGTTATCTAGCAGTAAATAGGTTCCTGGGAGTAAGACAGCTGTTACGGGCTGTCATAACAGCCCGTGATATATATAATATATATATATATAAATATATATATATATATATATATATATATATATATATATATATATATATATATATATATGTATGTATATATATATATATATATATATATATATATATATATATATATATATATATATATAATGTGTGTGTGTGTGTGTGTGTGTGTGTGTTTATATATGTTTTTATCAAAACAACAAAACCCACGAGTTAAAAATCCTTTTTTAGAGCTTTTACATGGTGAGTTATGAACCCTGAAAGACCACCCCTTCGTTATTCCCTTTCCCTGTCCTGTAACGTTCATTCTGTCTTGTATGTCACCCGACCACTAACTCTTTCCTTCCTCTCAACATCATTTATTTGTCTCCTCTCTCTCTCTTCCCTTACAGTCTCTGCCTTGCTTATCCGCTTCCTTTGTGAGTACGACTCTTCCCTCGTTCATTTTACATGCATGTCAGTCGTTTCTAACTTTTTTTAAAATCTATTTCTAGTCCCCTCATTTTGAATTTGTTTATATGTATAATTATTATTTACTTTTATTTATAATGCAATAGATCCATCTCAGTCACATTATCACTCCCATCTGTTTTTCTCTTCATCATTCTTCTCTTCTTCCTGTTCCTCATTCCCCCTTCTCTTCGTATTTATAGCTCTTAAACCACACAGAAAATGATTTAAAGTCGAGTTCGTATTTTTCAACAACTCGAGATCTGTGGTCATATTTAGCCCCTCTCCCCAGCACGTGTTGCTAAGGCTTGCGTCGGGCAGGAAGCCTCCAGACCGAGTTAGACCTTAAGATACATCTTACGATTCATTATATACTTTTTTTATGAGGGACTTACGAGGCTAATTTTCTGTTGTGATGGGAGCTTCTGTGATAGATTTGGCTAGAGCGCTGCTGGGATCTCTATCCTCTCTCTCTCTCTCTCTCTCTCTCTCTCTCTCTCTCTCTCTCTCTCTCTCTCTCTCTCTCTCTCTCTCTCTCTCTCTCTCTCTCTCTCTCTCTCTCTCTCTCTCTCTCTCTCTCTCTCTCTCTCTCTCTCTCTCTCTCTCTCTCTCTCTCTCTCTCTCTCTCTCTCTGGGAAGGGACAGGAAGGAATGGGGAGGGAAGGGAGGTTGTCGGGAGAAAAAATTCCGCTTGGATACTTATATCAAATATAGGGAATGAAAAGGTATTCCGGGGACACGCGTCTGTCATGATAACTGTTTGTATCTGTGTTTTTATCTCTCTTATCTCTCTTATCTCTCTCTCTCTCTCTCTCTCTCTCTCTCTCTCTCTCTCTCTCTCTCTCTCTCTCTCTCTCTCTCTCTCTCTCTCTCTCTCTCTCTCTCTCTCTCTCTCTCTCTCTCTCTCTCTCTCTCTCTCTCTCTCTCTCTCTCTCTCTCTCTCTTTCTCTTTCTCTCCCCCTCTCCACCCCCCTCTCCGCTTCCCTTCATTCTAGTCTCCCAGTCTCCCGTAGCGTACTATTACTCTACCCCTGTTGCTGCCAGACACAACCGCCCATTCATATGTCACTCTCACACGAACCAGCTATTTTGACAGACTCTCCCTCTAGGCTCCCCTCTCCCTCGCCCCCTGAGCTTCCCTCTCCCTCCACCCCTGAGCTCCCCTCTCCCTCCCCCACGCCTCAACTAATCCCCTGCATATCCCCTTCCCGCCCTTGGCCACTCACACCACGCCCCAGGGGAGCCGCTGGGATCTGCTGTGCTCACTTAGATGTTCTCGTGCAGATGTGATCACAGGAATGAGCGCTAGCTCTTGAGCCCGTGTTTCCAACATTATTTTGTTGTATGCAATAGATACATTTTCTATCCTTTCTTATCATATTTTAATTTAATTGCATTCGAGGAGTTACTTCTTCACTTTACTCTACTTAATTGTATGAGCTTTATAGTGTATTGTACAATAGACAGAAGGAAGTGATCAGCATAAAGCGTGGTCAGACGAGAGGACAAAGATGATATCTAAATTATCTCAGGATATCTTACCTGATATCAGGTAAGTCAGAGGGATGTTCAAAACAACTTCAGTACAAGAGTGGTGAGCAGGTGACAGTAACTACAGTGGGAGGTAGTTGGTGATTACCACACTTTGCTTCACGATTAAGTATAATAACCAAGAGGGTTAGGAGCCTTAACAATAGATGAGCTTTAAATGAAGTTGGGTGCCCAAGAGCTAAAGTTTTACCCTTCATGTGTATACAGTTGACGGTGTATGACAATATTTGATCTCTGAATGACATTACCCAAATGAATGGTAAGCGTCGAGACATGGAAATACTAGAAAATATTTCTGAAAGACATTGATAGGCTGCATATTTGGTTCGATAAATGGATACAAGATTTCAATACTAATCAATGTAAGGTGATGAAAATGGGGTCGTAGGAAAAGGAGACCATCAAGATGACACAAAATATAGGGACTCAACGCCCACCATAATTAGGGAAGAGACTCATTATCTTGAGGCTATCTTGAGATGATTTCGGGGCTTTAGTGTCCCCGCGGCCCGGTCCTCGACCAGGCCTCCACCCCAGGAAGTAGCCCGTGACAGCAGACTAACACCCAGGAACCTATTTTACTGCTAGGTAACAGGGGCATAGGGTGAAAGAAACTCTGCCCATTGGTTCTCGCCGGCGCCCGGGATCGAACCCGGGACCACAGGATCACAAGTCCAGCGTGCTGTCCGCTCGGCCGACCGGCTCTCATAGAAGGAGATGTAACACTGAGTCTTATACTTCAGAGTCACAAAGATGAAGGTCACCCAAGTGTATGAAGCTAGTGAGCACCGTAACAGCCTACAGGATCATCAGTAAAAGAGACACTCAGAACATCACATACGGGAGAAGAGCCGTAGAGTATGCAACCCCGAGGTGCAGTCTCTTCCCTAAAATTTATATAAGTAATCTTGAGAGATACAAATGTTCCAACGAGACTAATTTTAGAGTAATGTGGAATTAGACACGAAGAATAGTTGAAGAGATTGGGCTTAACAATGGCAGAAAAAGAGAAGACATAGGAGACATGACATGGACGTATAAAATACTTTCAGGAAATAAAGAGTGGAAAAGGTAGAAGCAAATAGAATAAACAATAAAAGAAGGTACAGGTAAGGTTGACGTAATTATGATGAGAAAACCCTAACGACACTGAAGAAAAGGGGCAGCGATGCAAGTACTAGCAGCTGGAATATGAGTACTAGTAGCTGGAATATGAGTACTAGAAGCTGAGATACGAGTACTAGTAGCTAGGATATGAGTACTAGTAGCTGGGATATGAGTACTAGTAGCTGGAATATGAGTACTAGAAGCTGAGATACGAGTACTAGTAGCTAGGATATGAGTACTAGTAGCTGGGATATGAGTACTAGTAGCTGGAATATGAGTACTAGAAGCTGAGATACGAGTACTAGTAGCTAGGATATGAGTACTAGTAGCTGGGATATGAGTACTAGTAGCTGGGATATGAGTACTAGTAGCTAGGATATGAGTACTAGTAGCTGGGATATGAATACTAGCAGCTGGGATACGAGTACTAGCAGCTGGGATATGAGTACTAGTAGCTGGGATATGAGTACTAGTAGCTGAGATACGAGTACTAGTAGCTAGGATATGAGTACTAGAAGCTGGGATATGAATACTAGCAGCTGGGATACGAGTACTAGCAGCTGGGATATGAGTACTAGCAGCTGGAATATGAGAACAATTTAGCTGGGTTAAGAAGACAATGAAGAAAGAGTACCCAACCATTTGGACCACTTGGGATCGAACGCGTGCCTCGCATCAAGTAACACCAGCGTTGTACCAAGCAATCCACCCACAATATTAGAAGCATAGGTGACCAGAAGCATCGAGAGCATTAGACGACTAGAAAATTGGGGTCCAAGAACTAAGATTCGATCCTTCAGGCATAAATAAGTACGTACATACAAAAAAGAAGAGAGAAAGGTGGTACAGTAGACTTCAGGCAAGCTGTAATCTAATAATACTGAAATATTGCCATGTAAATATCAATTGGGAGCTTCCCAGAGGAGTAGAGGATTCAAGTGAACGGTTAGTAGTCCCTTCGGTGTACTGAGAACTGTAGGATTGTTTATTGTTTGGTGCCAACAGTCACTCTTGTGCCTTCCCATTCTCGTAAACACACATACATTCACAACTTTAAAAAGCAGGTATGATACTGGAATAGTGCCGGAGTCATTGCATTTGAGAGCCGGTGGCTAGAAAAGCGGGATCCAAGCGCTATAGTTCGATTCTGCAGGCACAAAATAGGTGAGTACACACACACACACACACACACACACACACACACACACACAGTAGGGGCCTGGTAGCCTGGTAGATAGCGCTTAGAACTCGTAATTCTGTAGCGCGGGTTCGATTCCCGCACCAGGCAGAAACAAATGGGCAAAGTTTCTTTCACCCTGAATGCCCCTGTTACCTAGCAGTAAATAGGTACATGGGAGTTAGTCAGCTGTCACGGGCTGCTTCCTGTGGGGTGTGTGTGTGTGTGGTGTGGAAAAAAAAGGATTTAGTAAACAGTTGATTGACAGTTGAGAGGCGGGCCGAAAGAGCAAAGCTCAACCCCCGCAAACACAACTAGGTGAATACACACACACACACACACACACACACACACACACACACACACACACACACACACACACACACACACACACACACACACACACACACACACACACACACACACACACACACACACACACACACACACACACACACACACACACACACACACACACACACACACACACACACACACACACACACACACACAAATGTAAGCCAGACAGCCAACCCACTCCACCATGGTCTCCGGGGCGTCACTTCATCACGCATTCCTCTGGGATCTGTAGCTTACGTCTCCTGCTCAGCGCCTCTCCTCACATCTTACTGAAGCAGCCACCTATTTTTTATCTCACCTTCTCTCCACCTGACGTTCTTGCTCCGTTGAAAACCTGATGAGGTGAGTGGGAAAATGGAGAAGGCTGAGAAGATAGGTGAAGAAACAAGTAAGAAATATAAGAAGAGACAACAGGAAGAGTAAAAGTTAAGGCCCTTAAAAGGGTAGATGATGAGGAAGAAAAAGAAGTACGGGAGAAAAGAATTGTTCAGACGGAAAGAAAGATAAACAGGAAAGAAAAGAGACAACCTCTTATTTTTTGCAAGGAAACCCGCCCACACAGGACGAGCGAGGAGGGCGGAGTGGTGTCAGCGTGACAGTGAGGGAGATTAACACCTTACACCTCAGGAACACACCTAAAAGTGAGGCAGGGGACGCACCAGGGGCAACTCTTGAATAAGGATAGGGCAAAATATGTTAAGGAGAAAACCGAAACTCAGCTGTGCTATTCTGGATAGTAAACCGAAACTCAGCTGTGCTATTCTGGATAGTAAACCGAAACTCAGTTGTGCTATTCTGGATAGTAAACCGAAACTCAGCTGTGCTATTCTGGATAGTAAACCGAAACTCAGTTGTGCTATTCTGGATAGTAAACCGAAACTCAGCTGTGCTATTCTGGATAGTAAACCGAAACTCAGCTGTGCTATTCTGGATAGTAAACCGAAACTCAGTTGTGCTATTCTGGATAGTAAACCGAAACTCAGCTGTGCTATTCTAGATAGTAAACCGAAACTCAGCTGTGCTATTCTGGATAGTAAACCGAAACTCAGCTGTGCTATTCTGGATAGTAAACCGAAACTCAGTTGTGCTATTCTGGATAGTAAACCGAAACTCAGCTGTGCTATTCTGGATAGTAAACCGAAACTCAGTTGTGCTATTCTGGATAGTAAACCGAAACTCAGCTGTGCTATTCTGGATAGTAAACCGAAACTCAGCTGTGCTATTCTGGATAGTAAACCGAAACTCAGTTGTGCTATTCTGGATAGTAAACCGAAACTCAGCTGTGCTATTCTAGATAGTAAACCGAAACTCAGTTGTGCTATTCTAGATAGTAAACCGAAACTCAGTTGTGCTATTCTGGATAGTAAACCGAAACTCAGTTGTGCTATTCTGGATAGTAAACCGAAACTCAGTTGTGCTATTCTGGATAGTAAACCGAAACTCAGTTGTGCTATTCTAGATAGTAAACCGAAACTCAGTTGTGCTATTCTGGATAGTAAACCGAAACTCAGTTGTGCTATTCTGGATAGTAAACCGAAACTCAGCTGTGTTATTCTGGATAGTTAGTTGGGGTGTGAGAGGTTCGCATGGTATGCATGACTTCGCTCATTTGTAATGTTTATTTCAAGATAATTTGCGTATTCATCGATAATTCAGAGCGTATGGGTCAACAACTTGCAGCTCTTTGAACCACGGCTCCTCCCAGTGAATGGGTGGAACTGACAGGAAGTTTTTTATCGTTATTATTTTCTATCACAGACGTGGCCACAGGCTGAGAGGTCTGTTAAACATATAGTTCAGGGATTTATTGAACAGTCAACCACAGAAGGTGACTGTAGTGCTTATAAAATGCTAATCTAACTTACAGACATAAATACATAGATGCACAGATTTACGTCTGCCCTACATAAAGTGTTCGATGTGTCTTTTACATATTGTCATTAATGTGCATTTACAAAGGTGAAATGCAATTCTGACCAGCTTCCACATATCCTTTATACATATAGAATAAATACCTAGCCTTTATACATATAGGATAAATACCTAGTACAAAGGCCGGAAGGTGAGATATAGTGTGCCAGCCTCGGTATAATCCTTGGTGGATTTCCAAGTTATAGTTCACATGTGGCTAATGGACAAGACGATGAAACGACGAGCAGGAATATTTACGCTTTTAAATCGGTACAAATATGTTTAACTGTCTTCATCCACACCCCTACCCATACCCTGCACACTGTGGCTGTGTTTCACCCCTACTCATACCCTGCACACTGTGGCTGTGTTTCACCAACTACCCATACCCTGCACACTGTGGCTGTGGTTCACCCCTACCCATACCCTGCACTCTGTGGCTGTGGTTCACCCCTACCCATACCCTGCACACTGTGGCTGTGGTTCACCAACTACCCATACCCTGCACACTGTGGCTGTGGTTCACCAACTACCCATACCCTGCACACTGTGGCTGTGGTTCACCAACTACCCATACCCTGCACACTGTGGCTGTGGTTCACCAACTACTCATACCCTGCACACTGTGGCTGTGGTTCACCCCTACCCATACCCTGCACACTGTGGCTGTGGTTCACCCCTACCCATACCCTGCACACTGTGGCTGTGGTTCACCCCTACCCATACCCTGCACACTGTGGCTGTGGTTCACCAACTACCCATACCCTGCACACTGTGGCTGTGGTTCATCCCTACCCATACCCTGCACACTGTGGATGTGGTTCAACCCTACCCATACCCTGCACACTGTGGCTGTGGTTCACCCCTACTCATACCCTGCACACTGTGGCTGTGGTTCACCCCTACCCATACCCTGCACACTGTGGCTGTGGTTCACCCCTACCCATACCCTGCACACTGTGGCTGTGGTTCATCCCTACCCATACCCTGCACACTGTGGCTGTGGTTCACCAACTACCCATACCCTGCACACTGTGGCTGTGGTTCATCCCTACCCATACCCTGCACACTGTGGCTGTGGTTCACCCCTACCCATACCCTGCACACTGTGGCTGTGGTTCACCCCTACCCATACCCTGCACACTGTGGCTGTGGTTCACCCCTACCCATACCCTGCACACTGTGGCTGTGGTTCACCCCTACCCATACCCTGCACACTCTAGCTGTGGTTCACCCCTACCCATACCCTGCACACTGTGGCTGTGGTTCACCAACTACCCATACCCAACACACTGTCACTATGGGGACGGAAGTTATAATTAGGATCATGTTCTTAACGAGGAAGAATCACCGACAAGTTACCGAGACTATAACTTTTCGTGTCACTATCTCCGTCATCATCCTCCTTGTCGTGCTGTATTTCTCTCCTTCCTTTCCCATCCCTTCTTAATTCTCATCATCTCTCACCTTGTTTTCCCCTTTGTTCACTCTCTTTTTCTTCCGTTCCGTTCCTCCATGACACCACCCTTCCTGATTCACTCCCTCTTCTCAATTTTTCCTCCCTCTCGCTTTCCCTTCCATTTCTCTTCCCCTCCCTCCCCCTTTCTCCTCTACCATGAGCGTTCATCCTCCTCTGTAAGAGATAATGTCTCCCCCTCTTAATCCGATACCTCTTTGTCCTCATTATATATCACATTACCTTCTGACAAATTAAATGTCTCAGGTTGTTAGTTACGATGTGCTTAGTGTCCTGACTCTCTAACACCTCGTTTAGGAAGTAAGTTTGACAACCTAATCGTTCTTATTACTTGTGATCGTCTTACGCATTAGTCTGGATTATCGGTGTGAACCCTCGCTGTGTTACCACAAGGTATCTGTGTAGCCGGTTCCCTTGATTTGCCACAGCGTACAAGATACGACGTGCTAACCTAACCAGAAGCGTTCGAGTCCAAGCCACCTACCCTAACCTTACCTATTGACGCACAGAAAATGTGGATATTTGTGAGCCAATACTTTTCATAGCACTTTGTAATTTATATGTTCGGGGCTATGACGTACAAAGTGAGACGTATTGTTCAGAGGATGAGTTGATCTATCAGACTGTGTGTGTCATCATTATTCATCAGGTAATAGATGGTTATAGGAGCCACTTATATATGATGAAAGTTTCAAAGTTTCCAATTGTTGGAAACATTAGGAAATCTAATCGTGGCTTTTCCTAGGCTCATCGTGGTTTTCCTATGCCACCGACTGGCCATTCTGTAGGAAGCAACCCACAACAGTTGATTGACTCCCGTGCACATATTTACTGCCGAATGAACATACAGAGGAGTAAGGAAACGGGTCAAAATATACCACCCTTCCCGAAAATCGAACCCAGAACCATGTTTTCTTAACCCGACTGACTGCACAAACTGGTACAGGGCTCCATCCATTAGTAGAAAAAGGATACTGATACTCAGGGATCATTAAGGGCAAGGCAGCCTTTTCAGGGGACGAGCAAGAGATCTCCCAAGTCCTCCAGTTAAGTTTTCTCAACGAAATTTGAGCTTGACTTAAATTTGAAATGACTATAAACTCCTTAAACTAATTACATAGCCTCATCACATCTTAAATACATAGCCTCATCATATCTCAAATGCATAGTCTCATCATATCTTAAATACATAGCCTCATCATATCTTAAATACATAGCCTCATCACATTTTAAATACATAGCCTCATCACATCTTAAATACATAGCCTCATCACATCTTAAATAAATAACCTCATTATATCCTAAATACATAACCTCATCACATCCTAAATACATAACCTCATTATATCTTAAATATATATAACCTCATCATCAAAACAAGGTGAACAAAAAAATCGGATAATGAAGTCTTAAGGATAAAGAGAAAGTTGAAGACACAACTTGGAAACTGCGCCAAATCCTGGGACCAGCGGAAGCTCTCAAAAGCAAATATCGGAACTTCTGTTGTTTATGTCCCTGTGGGCTCCTCCTCTCCTTACTCACTTGGCCCGAACCCTCGCAATCATTCTCTTTCTTCCTCTGTTTCTTATTAATTTGATGTTTCTCATAGAGATGACCCTGGTGATGACGTGGTTGTGAGTATAAATGATGTGAACTGTGATAGAGCTTTGTTCTGTTGTACATTGTCAGATGCCTTTGAAAGAGATATAGTTGTCTTGCCTATATATTGTGTTCATTGAGACAGTTCCTAATTGGGTATTAGGGTGTTCTTTCTTTGACATTCTTGGGTGTTCGGTCATGAACAAATTAACGGTTCACTTACTCTTTCAGTTCATGGTGAGCTGTATCTCCTGTTCAGGGTGGGGTAAGGATCAGGTTTATAATGATTATATCCTTTAGGATTATGTCACCAGTCTTGTGAGCCATTGAAAAGGAACTTCCCATAGCAGTTTTCTAAGAAGGACTTGTTTCCGTATATGTTGTTCATCTGACGAAAAAACTTCTACTGCTGGTGTTCCATGAATTGCATAAATATATTTTAAATTATAGCTGTTTCAATTATATTTACAATTTTGAATCATATATTATCTTGTGAATAACAATGCCTTGGTTCCCCTCCCCCTCTCTCATTATCATCTCTGCTCTTTCTCCTGTATTTCTCCCCCCCCCCCCTACCCTATCGAACACCTGCTTCCCTACTTCCCCTTAGTGCCCAGCATCCTCTCCCCTCAGATAGACACGTGTAGACACAACGATCATGTTACTACTCCTTCCACACAACATGTTATCGTGTCCTGTGATGCTGTCACTCCCCTTCTCTCTCTCCAGTCCTCTCACTCCGCTCCTCACATCCCCGTGTTTCTTCCTCAAGCAATACGAGAGACTGGGGCTGGGAGCAGTGGTGTCTGTTGCAGGAGAGTGTGAATTTAGATCATCTTTAAATATGTCAATTGCGTCTTGTGTGTGATTCTTTTTCGACTTTTATCTCGTTTGTGTTTTGTCACTTCCTAATACTTTGTGTGTGTACTCACCTATATGTACTCACCTATATGTGCTTGCAGGATCGAGCATTGACTCTTGGATCCCGCCTTTCTAGCTATCGGTTGTTTACAGCAATGACTCCTGTCCCATTTCCCTATCATACCTAGTTTTAAAAGTATGAATAGTATTTGCTTCCACAACCTGTTCCCCAAGTGCATTCCATTTTTCTACTACTCTCACGCTAAAAGAAAACTTCCTAACATCTCTGTGACTCATCTGAGTTTCCAGTTTCCACCCATGTCCCCTCGTTCTGTTATTATTACGTGTGAACATTTGATCTATTTCCACTTTGTCAATTCCCCTGAGTATTTTATATGTCCCTATCATATCTCCTCTCTCCCTTCTTTTCTCTAGTGTCGTAAGGTTCAGTTCCTTCAGCCGCTCTTCATATCCCATCCCTCGTAGCTCTGGGACAAGCCTCGTCGCAAACCTCTGAACCTTCTCCAGTTTCTTTATGTGTTTCTTCAGGTGGGGGCTCCATGATGGCGCGGCATACTCTAAGAATGGGTCTCACGTAGGCAGTGTAAAGCGCCCTAAAAGCTTCCTCATTTAGGTTTCTGAATGAAGTTCTAATTTTCGCCAGTGTAGAGTACGCTGCTGTCGTTATCCTATTTATATGTGCCTCAGGAGTTAGATTAGGTGTCACATCCACTCCCAGGTCTCTTTCTCGAATCGTTACAGGTAGGCTGTTCCCCTTCATTGTGTACTGTCCCTTTGGTCTCCTGTCACCTGATCCCATTTCCATAACTTTACATTTACTGGTGTTAAACTCCAGTAGCCATTTCTCTGACCATCTCTGCAGCCTGTTTAAGTCCTCTTGGAGGATCCTACAATCCTCGTCTGTCACAACTCTTCTCATTAATTTTGCGTCATCTGCAAACATTGACATGTATGATTCCACTCCTGTAAACATATGACTCTTGTGTCATATGTGTGTGTGTGTGTGTGTGTGTGTGTGTGTGTGTGTGTGTGTGTGTGTGTGTGTGTGTGTGTGTGTGTGTGTGTGTGTGTGTGTGTGTGTGTGTGTGTGTGTGTGTGTGTGTGTGTGTGTGTGTGTGCGTGTGTGTGTGTGTGTGTGTGTGTGTGTGTGTGTGTGTGTGTGTGTGTGTGTGTGTGTGTGTGTGTGTGTGTGTGTGTGTGTGTGTGTGTGTGTGTGTGTGTGTGTGTGTGTGTGTGTGTGTGTGTGTGTGTGTGTGTGTATGTGTGTGAGTACTCAACTAGATGTGCTTGCGGGGGTTGAACTCTGGCTCTTTGGTCTCGCCTTTCAACTGTCAATCAACTGGTGTACAGGTTCCTGAGCCTACTGGGCTCTATCATATCTACATTTAAAACCGTGTATGGAGTCTGCCTTAACCACATCACTGCCTAATGCATTCCATCTGTTAACTACTCTGACACTGAAAAAGTTCTTTCTAACGTCCCTGTGGCTCATTTGGGTAATCAGTTTCCACCTGTGTCCCCTTGTTCGCGTACCACCCGTGTTAAATAGTTTATCTTTAGCTACCCTGTCAATTCCTCTGACAATTTTGTAGGTAGTGATCATGTCTCCCCGAGCTCTCCTGTTTTCCAGCGACGTGAGCTGCATTTCACACTGCTTTTCCTCGTAACTCATGCCTTTTAGTTCTGGAACTAGCTAATGGCATACCTCTGAACTTTTTCCAGCTTTGTCTTGTGCTTGACAAGGTGCCTGCTCCATCTGGGGCCGCATACTCCATGCACACTCTATTGGTCTTAGATATGTGGTGTACTAGGTTCTAAAGGATTCCTTACACAGGTTTCTGATGGCAGTTCTGATATTAGCCAGTCTTGAATACACCGCTGATGTTAATCTTTTGATGTGGGCTTCAGGAGACAGGTTTGGCGTGATATCAACTCCTAGATCTTTCTCTCTGTCCGTTTCATGAAGAACTTCATCTCCCATTCGGTATCCTGTGTCTCGCCTCCTGTTTTCTCAACCTAGTTTCATTACCTTACATTTACTTGGGTTGAACTTTAGTAGCCATTTGTTGGACCATTCATTCAGTTTGTCTGGATCATCTTGTAGCCTCATGCTATCTTCCTCTGTCTTTATCCTCCTCATAATTTTTGCATCATCGGCAAACATTGAGGGGAACGAGTCTAATCCCTCTGGGAGATCATTTACATAAATCAGAAGCAGTATAGATCCAAGGACTGATCCCTGTGGGACTCCACTGGTAACGCCTCGCCACTCTGAGACCTCACCCCTCACAGTGACTCGCTGTCTTCTGTTGCTTAGGTACTCCCTTATCCAATGGAGTACCGTCTCTTTCACTCCTGCCTGCATCTCGTACGTGTGTACTAGTCTCTTGTGTGGTACTGTGTCAAAGGCTTTCTGGCAATCCAAAAATATGCAGTCTGCCCACCCTTCTCTTTCTTTCCTTATTTTTGTTGCCTGGTCGTAGAATTCAATTAACTCTGTGAGGCAGGACTTGTCATCCCAGAACACATGTTGATGCTGTGTTTCAAAGTTCTTTCGCTCCAGATGTTTCACTAGTTTTTTTCGCACAATCTTCTCCATCAATTAGAATGGTATGCAAGTTAGGAACACTGGCCTGTAGTTCAGTGCCTGGTGTTTAACCCCTTTCTTGTATTTTGGGACTACATTAGCCGTCTTCCAAACTTTTGGCCGTTTACCTGTTACCAGTGATTTGTCATACACCATGGAGAGTGGCAGACACAGTGCTTCTGCTCTTTCTTTTAGTATCCATGGTGTCTTTTCATGGTGAGAGAATGTGTGCGTGCGTGCACGTGCGTGTTTATAAATGTTCACTAAAACTCATAAAAACACGTTTCCAGCACAATATCTCGGCGGGAGAGTTGGGGTTTTAATTCTACTAAACATCCTCTTACACTTGCTTCTCCTTATTCCACTCTACCTTACTCTCTTCACCCTCCTCTTTGTTTCTCTTTCTCTTCCTCGTTCACATCTTTCTTCTTCTCCCCTTCCATATTTTATCTGTATCCTCCCCTTTCTTCTCTTCTTCCTTATTATCCTCTTCCTTGTACTCATTCTCCAGCCTGTTCTTCTATTCTCCCAACACTTTCCGAGTCTGTAAAACGCGCCATAAATCCCTAGAATGTGCCCGGGGTGGGTGGTGGGGGGCTAGTCAAGGGGAACTCAAACCTCCCCACTTTACCCTCATCTCAAGCCCTCCCCTCTCATTCTTAGTCTCCCCTCTCTCTCTCTCTCTTCTCACCTCTTCTCCTCCTCCAACCTCTTTTCCCCTCTGCTTCTTCCCCTCCCCCCCCTGTTATTTTCCTCTCTCCTCCTCCTCCCCTCCTCCCTTCCCCTGCGTGTGCCACACCTCTCCACCAGTTCTGGCCCCACCTACGAACTCCTTCGGTGTCCGCTGGAGCCCTCGTTGAAAGTTCGATAAGAGCTGAAGGCCCAGAAATTTAATGATCTTTAGTAACGTAATGGGGAGGGGGAGGGTGGTGATTATTTATTATTTATGTATTTATTATTATTATTATTCATATTTATTTTATTAGGTGGGTTTTATTAGTAAGATCATAGGAATTGTATGTATTATTAATGTAAATATCAGTAGTCTTGATATTTTGCCAAATTGTATGTAAATATTTTTGAAGGATGAGAGTTTTCTATCATATACATCCGTTTTCTTTTCTTTAATATACATCATATATCTTATATTTTAAATGTTCATCAAACATGTGATTTATTTTAATAAACATTCAACATTCTATTTTCTTCAATATGCTTGCAAGATATTATTGTCTCAAACCTGGAACCATCACAATGTAATGTCGTCCTCAGTATAAAGTGTACACCAGGGACTCAATGTTCTAAATTGCTTTGATAAAATATATAGATCTTCTGGTGGAGCGAATATCTGCTTCCATCAGCAATATGAACTGTAACACGAATCTTTTAAAGCAAGAGTGTGCGTCAGGTCACTACCCTCATTCTCCCCTCGTTAAGCTAGGGTGTGACCAAGATCATGACTCCTTTCCGCCTTCTGTGTGATTAAGGTCATGATTCCTTTTCAACCTTCTCCTATTCCAGGCAGGTATGACGTCCTTGTCAGATACGACCCCACGCAAAATGCAGCTCAATTCAGGAGATCCACCATTTAATACCAGAGTGAAAGTCCAATCCAGGAATTCCATTGTTCCATGAAAGACTGCAACCGAGTCTAAAGCTCCATCTATCCTATTCGGAAGTCTTGTGCAACCACTCTTCCTTTGCAAGAATTCAATATTCAGTGAGATTAATTCCTTTAGCAAGATTGTGGGTTAGGCTTGGATTTTTATCTAAACTTGAGGAATGTGGCCCAAGTATAAGGAAGAGACATCCTTCTGCCAATCCCATCCACCCCCATAACTGTAACTAACACAGGGATTCAATCCCCTTTCTAAATCCAACTTTTTGCTCCTTTCTCAAGTGTGAAGTTTTACCTTCCCAAGTAAGATCTCTTAGTAATGATTTGAACCCCCTGAACCCCCCCCCCCTCCCTTAATCACTCCTCTTTTAAGATCAAAGAGTCGCAATACTGAAAAAACAGAGTACATTTCGATCCCTTATTTCTCAGACCTACCTTTATCTTGGAGCCAATCACTTATCTCAGCGTGGCATAGTTGTAATCCAATTTCTGTAAACTGATCAGCGTTATGCGAACGTTTACTGGCTGTTCTACCTTGTTATAAACCTTGATCCACCAGCCTCTCATAGCTGTCCTTGCAGTGCAAAGAACTTCCTTTGCTTAGCCTCGACCAAGCTCCCTGAAAGTTGTCCTTTACACTGCCTAAACAATATACTCACCGTGAGTGAAGACGTGTTGCGTCACACTCCGGTCGTTAATAATAAAAGGTAGGGTGTTGTAGATGTGGTGTGTAGTTATAGTGAGTGTCATTATAGCTGGTTATAGTGTGTGTGCAAGTGTAGTTTATGATGAGAGTATTTATTTATAGTGGCTTGTTCAAGTGTACAGTTATAGCAGGTAGTAATGTGTTGTTATTGTGTAGATATATGGTGTGTGGTTATAGTGTAGGTATAGGGTGTGTGTGGTTACAGTGTAGGTATAGGGTGTGTGTGGTTACAGTGTAGGTATAGGGTGTCTGTGGTTAGAGTGCAGGTATATGGTGTAGAGTTATAGTGCATCTATATGGTGTGTAGTTACAGTGTAGGAATATGGTGTGTGGTTACAGTGTAGGCATAGTGAGTAGTTATAGTTTAGGTATATGGTGTGTAGCTACAGTGTAGGTATATAACGTACAGTTACAGTGTAGACAGTGCTGCAGTGACCTGGAGAAACAGCACCATAGCCACAAAGAGCGATAAAAGTCAAACATTTCTGTCCGTCGTATAGAGGTCAGACACAATATATTTCCGCAACCATCGATTCCCAGTGAAACATCTGGCCATAAACTCATGAGCTTTAGGTTAAAGAAAGGCTGAAGAATGTTGAGTCAGAAGCCGTGTTCAATAATAACAGCGAGACGTGAATCGTAATTCAAGGCAGAGTGAAGTATAGCACTGTTGCGCCACTCAGGTGTTGGGTAAACACCGTGAGGTATTCAGCGGTTATAGGCGTTGTTCACTTTTGATCTTGTTCGCCTTAGCGGGTGTTCACTTAACGTCGTATTCACCTCCTTGGGTGGATGTCTAGTCATGTTCACCTTCCGAGTGCCCACTTCCGGCCACATTCACCTTCGCTGGTGCTGACTTCCGCTCATATTCACACGAGCGGAGGCTGACTTTTTGGTCGCATTCAACTACGCGGGTTCCCACTTGCGGTCAACATGATATAAATCTGTCCTTCAAGCTTAAGTATTGGCCATAAACATTCACATTATATGTAATGTTTTATTAAGAATTTTCTTCGAAATCCTCAGAGTGTAATATTCCCCCCCCCCCTTAACATTCTGACCCACATTAGAGTGAAGAAGCACATTTAGAATGAGGAAGTGGAACCTAAGCTGCCACCTGAAGCACTGTAGTGTTATTGTACGACATGATATAATGAGTCCCATTCTTTTACTTCTTTCTGTATCCGTGGGATCTATAAAAATTTGTGATATAAAGGATAAGTTGTAACATTGTGACCGCTGATATATAGGCTATGTCCAGGTGCGGGGACCACTGGCGTCACGTGAGCAAGGTGACGGATTCTTCGTGCCAAGATATAAATGTATCATTATGACAGATATCCCGAGAGAATTATCATTCCAATTTGCCAGTTCAGGGCATAAATGGAACTAACTACATCGCTGTAATTGCTACAGGTACACGCGACGCTTCTCATATCTTGCACATGAAGCCTATAACCCTACCTCGTCCTGCACGTGAAGCCTAAACCTACCTCTTCGTGCACGTGAAGCCTAACACTACCTCTTCCTGCACGTGAAGCCTAACACTACCTCTTTTTGCACGTGAAGCCTAACACTACCTCTTTTTTGCACGTGAAGCCTAACTCTACCTCTTCCTGCACGTGAAGCCTAACCCTACCTCTTCTTGCACGTGAAGCCTAACTCTACCTCTTCCTGCACGTGAAGCCTAACTCTACCTCTTCCTGCACGTGAAGCCTAACTCTACCTCTTCCTGCACGTGAAGCCTAACTCTACCTCTTCCTGCACGTGAAGCCTAACCCTACCTCTTCCGGCGCGTGAAGCCTAACTCTACCTCTTCCTGCACGTGAAGCCTAACCCTACCTCTTCCTGCACGTGAAGCCTAACACTACCTCTTTTTGCACGTGAAGCCTAACACTACCTCTTTTTTGCACGTGAAGCCTAACTCTACCTCTTCCTGCACGTGAAGCCTAACCCTACCTCTTCTTGCACGTGAAGCCTAACTCTACCTCTTCCTGCACGTGAAGCCTAACTCTACCTCTTCCTGCACGTGAAGCCTAACCCTACCTCTTCCTGCACGTGAAGCCTAACACTACCTCTTCCTGCACGTGAAGCCTAACCCTACCTCTTCCTGCACGTGAAGCCTAACTCTACCTCTTCCTGCACGTGAAGCCTAACCCTACCTCTTCCTGCACGTGAAGCCTAACTCTACCTCTTCCGGCGCGTGAAGCCTTCCCTTTCACTTCCACCTCACATGAGTCGATGGTTTCGTCATTATCTACTGTGCGGGAGAGCCGACACTGGTGTGGAAATTGGACCTCCGTGTCCCTGACATCTGTAATCTCTTCCATGGCGGACACTGACCTGGATCACGAGAACTGATAAGCAGTCGAGAGTGAATTTAGGCAAATAAGCTGGTTTATATTACAAGCGTGTTCTTTATTTCCTGGAAATAAAACACTTTGTTTCTGTTTGAAGCTCTAGGTAGTATTTTTTTTTTTTGGGGGGGGGGGAGGAAATTAGATTCCTCTTTTTTTTTATATATCCCAAAGTCTTATAATTGTGTCAGGCTTCCATATATTTTGGAAAAATATTTTTTGGGAGCACAAATTCCCCTGAGGTGTGATTGAAAGCTTGTGTGTATTTTGGTGATTACTGACCATCACGGTACAAAGCCTTCATAAGAGCTCGAGGGAACATATACTGATTGAGAGGAAATGATAAGTTCCGGGGTAACCATTGTACAAAAATGCATAATACCAAACGAAATGTTTTTTGACGTTTGCGATTCCATTGCTTCGCGTTATCAGCAGTGCCTGAACCAGAACGGAAATCAATTTTAAAACAGACATTGACAAAACAATTAAACAATATCTGTAGATTTTATTACACATTGAAAAATAAATACATGTTAATAAACACTGGCTTTATAATTATTCATAGTGAGTATACATTTTTGGGGGATACCATATACCATAAGGCAACACAGAGCATTTAGGGAAAAATTTGCTATTTAACTTTGAATATGTATGAGTGTTCACTTCTCCTACCAACCCCTTTTTTACACTTTATTATACAAGGTTATACAGTTACATATATGATTGTTTACAAAAACATTAAAAGGACATAAGAGGAAGCTTGTTTCCTAGAGGCTGTAGATTTCCTCGAACTCCTCCGACGCCGGGCAGGAACCGAGGACGCAGCGGGCATTCCCCCTCTGGACCGCGACACTGAGGCGCTGAAAGAGAAAACTTGCCGCTCTAGGGTCTTTTGTAGTGTCAATGAGCCTGGAACCAAGATCCTAAAGAAATCTTCTGGCGCTCTCTCTCCATGGGCCCAGGGTCTCAGATCCTATTGGTGTAACAAACTAGGCTTGTTGTAAGAATTATCCAGAATGGTTATCAACACAGGGGAGAATGGGAAGCTGGACCCACACGTGGGTTGACCTGGGACCTGACCCCAGGGAATTCGCGGTGAAAATAATTGACGCCTTTGTTCGCAAGTTTCGTATAATGAATCACCCTATAGTATTCACTTATTTAGAGAAATTAGCCTTCATTCATTTAGCATTCAAATTGTATTGTATAGTATTACTGTTTATAATATCAAGAGTTTTCTAATTATTGAGTTGTCACCATCAGTGACGTCACAAGCCAGGACTACTCTTTATTGCGGAGTGACCTGGCAGTCATAGGTCACGAGGTTCCATGTCCTCTATTTCTCAAAGGTCAAAGAGGCATTTTTTATTGGAAATAGCACTTCCTTAAGATGCTTGGGTAATTTAACTTCAGTAAAATAATTCAACCAACCTGGATCATTCAGTGCAACAGAGGTTAATTGTTATAACTTAAGCCTTGTAAGTAACTTAACGATGCGGAACAATACTCTGCTCTGGGCTTCTGGGTAGAGGAGCATCAGAGAGAGGAGAAACAGTGTGGTTTGAGAAACAACTCGGGCAGGTGGCCTTCCATCTTCGGCCTCCAGACCAGCAGTCCACCGCTGGTCGTCTATAGAAGGTAAAAGTTTGCTCAGAGGTTATAGTTAGGAAATAGTCAATTCATTGCCAGTCAGGGAGTGTTCAAGTCAGGGAATACCATTTCTTAAATTTTGTTTTAGTTTTGAATAAATTAATTAGTTATTAATTTGCATTTTCATTATTTTCCATGTGTGTGTTATATTTATGTGAATTTGTCCTTGTCACGTGTACCCCACGAGGCCGAGTTGAATTGGGCGCCGATTCTAACACCAAGTCATAATTCAGTATTCCCATTGATTTTTAATTCCACACTTAAGATCCAAGGTTATATGTTACTAGTGGGGATCAAGCCCCAAAGTTATTGATTGGCATGATCGATCCAGGCCTCGATCATCGTTCCGTGTTATTGGTCTGGTGGTGGCGGCGGAAAGGCGACCCTAGGGTTTTGCTAGAAGCCTAGTCCACGTCATACGGGTTGTAGAATCTCAAGTCGGTAAATCGTCTTGAGACCACGTGGCGTGGGGTCGGCTAAAAGTAAAAGTTTTGGGGTCCCTTGGTAGAGAACAAAAGTTAAAATACGGGTAGAGGGAGAGTAAAGGGAGGAAAGAACATTCGAGAACCCCCCCCCCCCCCCACGTGTTACATGTTACATTGGAACGAAGTTGTAACGGTGATCTAATTCCCTGTACCTGGTTGACTTGTATCCCTCTCTGTGAATCGCCGTGGCTCCTGCTTGGCCGACTAAGAGGTTGAGGTATGTGGTTGCCAGGGTGGATACACAAGTATAGTCTGAAATGGTCTCGGCTGGTAGCGGAACGATGTTTTCGCCTTGAGGGGCTCTGGGTGGGTGCTTGCTTTGCAGGGCCCGTGCTGTGGCTGAGTTTCTAGGAGCAATTTTCTCGTCACTGGTAAGGATTCTAATAGCATTTGCGGTGTTTCCCTCTTCAATTTTCTTGGTGACTTGTGCTCTGATTTTGTACGTTTCCGATGTGTTGTTGTTACCATTTCTGCGATGGGTGTGTTTTGCTCGAGGCGGCAGGCGAACTAGGTTATCACCCCCTTGGGTATTCATTTGTCGCCCTAAGGACCGAGGATGCAAGTGATTTGTCCCTCTTTAGAGGGACGGTGAGGCAAACATTGCCAAACAAAAGGACATTATGCCATGTTTGAATGTTATATATATATATATATATTTATATATATATATATATATATATATATATATATATATATATATATATATATATATATATATATATATATATATATATATGTGCCCAAGATTACCAACCGAGTGCCGGCGGGGGGATGGAAATAGCCTCGGCTACCATCCTCTTTTGTCCGGTCGCGTTGGTCGAGCGGTTAAGGGATCCTGTATGCCAGCAGTGTGCTCCTGGCAGTATGGGTTCGAGTCACTTCTGGGGTGTGAGTTTTCAGTTATATATATATATGTTACGGACCCGAGTCCAGCGTCCGAGCATGGAGCAGTGACGACAACGCCATCTGTGGGTCAGCTCCTGAAACCCCCTCCAAATGGAAGACGCCATCTAGTGAGGACGAGCTATACCGGCCACAGGGGCTGGTTTCCCGTCTTGTTCAGCTCGTGACGTAGCCGCTGCTGACCTCTGGTGAGGTGACGCTTAGACAGCAACGCCATCTATGGAGTGGATAGGTGGGCGTTTGTGTCTAGGCCTGTGAGTGAGGTGCCCTAGAGTGTAACTAGTACTGATGACGTGTTTGATTACAGAGTCGACCTGGGACAGCTGTAATGGAAGTTGGATCAGTCAACCCAAGGCAGCCGTAGAACCTCCACGCATTTTCTGCTGAAGCTGTGAGTCACCCCCCGGATGAACACTGTTGTGTTAGCCTGCCTGTGAGGCGGCAGAACCAGGGATTGTCGTACCCGGGGCTGACTGGTGGAGAAGACTAGCCACTGGGGTGTTGTGGTGAGGAGAGTGATCTGTGAAATCACACGAGGCTCCTGCCTAGGGCTCGCAACCCTAGTATCGGTCGTGGAGTGGCCTAACCAGCGGAACTGATTGGAACCTGCCAGCTACAGGCTGGATTTGTGGTTGAAGGCCTCCACGACGGTGCCCCCAGTGGAACTGTGATTTGGCTGGCCTGTGGCCAGGGTAGACTCGAGAGAATCGAAGGATTCAACATGAGGCCACAAGAAGAGGACCAGGGCTACTCCTCTCGAGCACCGTGGAACATTCCTGCGTCTTCAGAGGAAGACCATTCTGTATATTATAGTGTTTATCCCCCCCCCCCCCCCCGTGTGACTGTTTGTATATTTATTTATGGTGGTGGTGTAATTATATATTTAAGTTTAGTGCCTTTGTCTCCCTTCCCCTTTAATTTACTTGCGTTACGAACGCACCCCTTGAAAGCCACTACTAGCTTGGGGCCGGATACCCTACCTCTAACAACATCAGAGAAAGAACCCAGTTGCGACCCAATAGGGCCGTAACAATATATATATATATTGTTATATAAATTATTGCCTACCATTAAGCATCTGGTTCTGACGCGATAACAACTTATTACAAGAATGATCAATTTTTCAGCTCGACGATGTTACGTGTATACATATGTATACATATGTACCTATGTATACATAGGTACGATGATACGTGATATACTCCAGTATACACAGCGACGCTACGTAGTATACACAAGTGACCGATCTCAGAGTGGCCGACATTCAGATCATCAATAAAAATGCAAAAGTCGCAGGAATGACGTGGAGGAGCCTAATGCATGTTTCAGAGCGTTCACTCGCGCTGGTCTGGGCTTTATTTATGCTTCCATCTCACGCCTTGCTTTATTAATTACCTCCCGAATAGGGGCGGCTGTTGTGTGTTTAAATCTCCTATTGTCGTTGAAGTTTGTGAAGTATATTGGGTGTTGCTGGCTTGGACTACTCTGGTGATGGTCCGGGTGCTTGTGATTTGTTGAGGTCATCGAAAGACCTGTTGTATTTTGAGATCGTTAGGGCTGAGAGTCGCCAAATAGGCGTGTTATGGCATTTATGATATTTGTCTCCTTCAAGACGTTCTGTTTTATGTCGAGAGCGTTCTTCATGAGCAAGTTTATAGTCTTCTTACTCTAGTTGTGTTTGGTGAGTTGTGTCCTCTGTTTAGTGCTGGGTAAGAGGTCAAATTTCAGTCAACTGTCATTCAGGACTCTTAAGAACATAAGAATAAAGGTAACTGCAGAAGACCTATTGGGCCATACGAGACAGCTCCTATTTATTACCACCCAATAAGTAGTTTATAAGATAAGAAGTCTTGTTGAAAACAAGTTTCTGTCTCACACTATTCAATTCCTCGTCAGACGGACTCCATCTGGAGCTGTGTGTTTATTAACGCATCAACAACACCGCTGGTACTAATCAGAGTACTCACTAGACCAATTATTTATTAAGACTTATAAGACAAAATAAGACTTGTATCCGGGGTTCTGGGAGTAGAACTCCCAGAGTCCACTCCAGGTATTCTCAATAAGAAAGTTTAGATAAGATGGCTGGTAATTAGAGGGAAGTTGTGAAAAGTTGAACTTGAGAAGAATGGTAGACGGACGCACCTCTCCTGCTCCAGGTAAGTACGACGGGCTCACCATAACCCGTGCTGCTTAGAACTTTTTGTTCCGAGTTGCTGAATCTGAAACAACAAAAGGTAGACGGATGGGTAGCTGATGGATAAACTCTACCAGATCTACTAGACCTACATTAACGTTGAAACATATACTCTATCCTCGCTACGACAGGTGTTTTTACAGTCGTTGCAGGGACCACAGTTTTAGGAGAGACTGATGTATTTTTTATCCCCTGTGGCAACATCAGGTGAAGTCTGACATTAAGCAGAGAAACGAGGCTAAGCTGAATAAAATATTACCTTATATAAACCAGGATAGGATCATCCCCGGCTCGGTTATTCCCTTTACAATTTCTCTTTCACGTTTTCTTTTGTATATAATTTACGACATAAACCTCTCTGGAAGAGACAAAGCCCATTTCCTGCTTCTTCTTTTTTTTTCTCTCTCTCTCTCTCCTTTTTTTTACTACATATAATGAGGCTGTCATTATAGCCACCCTTATTTTACCAACTTCCTCAACACATGCGACCTGGTGGACGACCAGCGTGTGCTCAGGTAAAAACTTTTCCTGCTAACGACAGAATAACACACACACACACACACACACACACACACACACACACACACACACACACACACACACACACACACACACACACACACACACACACACACACACACACACGCACACACACACACTTATGTCGTACCTAGTAGCCCAGAATGCACTTCTCGGCCTACTATGCAGGGCCCGATTTGCCTAATAGGCCGAATGATTTTTCTTTATTTTCAATAAATTGTTTCCAGTTGGTTTATTTTAAATATTTTTATGATATTATATTAAGAACAAAAATTATTGATTTAGTTATGTTAGTTTAGGTTAGGTTAAGATAGGTTAGGTTCGGTAGGGTAGGGTAGGTTAGGTTTGGTCATATATCTACGTTAGTTGTAACCTAATTTAACAAAAAAATAACCCATACATAATGAAATGGATAGCTTTATCATTTCATAAGAAAAAATAGAAAAATATATAAATTCAGGAAAACTTGGCTTATTAGGCAAATCGGGCATAGTAGGCCAAGAACTGCATTCTGGCTACTAGGTACGATATATATATATATATATATATATAAAGAGAAAGACAGACAAAAACATAGACAAAGAGAGAAGTACATAGATATACAGAAACTATTTGAGATAGTCAGAGACAAGTAAGAGTAGGAATATTAACATTGGGAAAACCAAACTTTATATTTATATAATAGTCGGGTTGCTACGCCCTAGTTGGTCGGCCTCTTACAGTGTTCAAGAGAGAACTCGACAAGCATCGAGTACGGATATCTGTCAGTCACGTATGGCTCTTAAACCAATAAAATAATAGATTCCTATTTTCAGTGTTTCTCCTTTTAATGAGCCGGTTAAGAATGAATGCCTTCTCTTCCTCTTATGTCGTCTCCCTTCTTCTATCCTCCCTCTCTACCTCTATCCTTCCCCCCCCCCCCTTCCATTCCCTCCCACCTACCGTTGATCTCTCACACCGTCCTTTGTTTCCTTCCTTCCTTTGCCTCCTCCCATTTTGTTCCCTCTCTCCGCCTCTTTCTGCCTTCGTCCTTCGCGTTTCTTTGTCTCTCTTCTCTCTCCCTTTGCCTCCCTACCCTTTAATTTGCTTTATTTCCCCATTTCCTTTGCCACCCTTACGTCTCCTTTCCCTTCCCCTTCCCATTGTCTCCTCCTTCCATCGGTCTTTACACCCCCTTCCTTTGCTTACCTCCCCCTTCTTTTCCACGTTTTAACCTATATTTTCCCACACTTTTCTGATATTTAGCAGAGCACACACATCTCCTGTGTTATAGGCGGTGTTGAGGAGGGTCGCTCCACGGTGAGGATGGGGGGGGGGTAAGGGGCCGGGGTTTCACGTGAAGGTTAATGGGAAGAACCACAAAAGAACACTCACCGGAACTCCCTGCCGGATAGGTGGGTGAGCGAGGAGGAGCACTGTGGGTGAGTGAGTGAGTGAGTGAGTGAGTGAGCACGGTAGAGTGGAGTGGTCGTATGGGCCAATAGGTCATCTGCTGTTACCTTCATTCTTTTGAGTGGGGCAAAATGACCATTGGGAGCAAATTGTAATGAAGTGTGACAGAAGAGGTGTTGATTCATAACACACCCAGACATGGGTGTAGCTACACCCACGACCGATCTATATTACGGTCCTCGAGGGCTCCCTCCATGAGGGGAGAGAGAGAGGGGGGGGGACGAGGGAGAGAGAACCCGAAGAATAGTGAAGGAAGGAGAGACAGGGAAGATCAAAATGGTTAGAGAAGAACCAGGGGGAAGGCATAAAGGCGCCGTGGCGACATTATCGCTCCTTACTTGCGTCCAAAACGCTCACAAATGATATACGTGTCCATTCATCACCTTCAACCGCCATTTTTAGCGTTCAGGAGCATTTTTCCCTCAAACATTTGTGTTGCTTCTTGACCCACGTGGTGGGCCTCACTTCCTGTGTTGCTGTTGAGGGTAGTGGTGCTGGGCGGTTTGGGTGTGGTGCTGCGTGGGAGTGGTAGGGTTGGTGGTGGCGTGGGAGTGGTAGGGTTGGTGGTGGCGTGGGAGTGGTAGGGTTGGTGGTGGCGTGGGAGTGGTAGGGTTAGTGGTGGCGTGGGAGTGGTAGGGTTGGTGGTGGTGTGGGAGTGGTAGGGTTGGTGGTGGCGTGGGAGTGATAGGGTTGGTGGTGGCGTGGGAGTGGTAGAGTTGGTAGTGGTTTGGGGTGGGTGTTTAGTTGGTTGGGTGGAGGTATAGGTGACTCCTGTAAGGTTGAAGCTGTAGGGATGGTGGTGTGTGGTAACTGTTTAGGTTGATGATGGGAGTTCTGAGGTTGAGAGTTGGGGTGGAAGGAACGATGATGGGGGCTAAGGTGGCATGGGTGTGGTGAAGGGGTAATGTGCTGGAGGCCTGGTTAGCGGCTCTTCCACAACCCCAGGTAATTACCCCTCCTGCCCTACCCTTTTGGTCCTGCTTCTCTTTCTCAGCTCACAACGACAATTGACCAGAAACGTAACCTCCCCCTCCTCCTCTGACAACGCTCATGACCCCCCCCCCCCCGACTCCACACCCTGGGAGTACCAACGTACTGTAGAGTGGAGCTGGGAGCTCCCACGACCCAGACAACACGTGGCTGACCCTCCTCTTGCCAAAGGATTTAAGACACTAATATTAATCCATACTGTCGGCCCACGGAACCTTACCCACCGGTTTATTCACTTTACTCGGCAAGCTGAAATCGAGGTATAGGGCAGGGAAGGAAAGGGAAACTGTGCGTTGTGTGGGAGCAAAGTTTCTCCCACGAACGGTGGGAGGAAGTGTGGTGGGAGTTGAACATTATAGCATGCCTCTAAGTACAAAACTTTAAACATCGGGTCAAGCTTCGGACACACATTACACCTGAACTATATCTTGCTGCTTCAGTAAACTGCGTTCTCGTACACCCATGTTTAATAAACATTCTTGCTTTGTCAGAGTATTCAGGCAAGTTTTACGAATTATCTTCATTACACCCTCAACTAACAACTGAAATAACGAGGTCTAAAATTACTTAAATTTTGTTGCCAAATTTTTCAGTACATCGCCTCCGTTCATCTGAGGCGACATCTTATGAACTTGTAAATAATGAATTATGAAATTATGAATTTTGTAAATAATTTACTATACATATGTGTAAACTAACTTTACAACAAATATGTAAACGAACATTTTTGAATAAAGAGTGTGTGTAAATCACGATGACATTAACACGTGATGAGCAATGTGACAGTGTCAGACCACGAAGGGTGGATTAAGACAGGAATTTCCTTAAGCACTTTCGTATTTAATAATTCATCTTCAAAAGGGTGGATTTGCAGATTGATTGACTGATAAAGATTAAGCCACCCAAAAGGTGGCATGGGCATGAATAGCCCGTAAGTGGAGGCTCTTTGGAGCCATTACCAGTATCAATAGCTGATACTGGAGCTCTGTGGATGGATGGGGCCTTCAAGGTCGGCATTTTCAGTTCAGTGGTGTGGATATATATGCAGGAAAGAGGTGAGATGAGATATAATGTCTTTAATGGGATATTAATAAGGTATTAATGAAATAAATATGCATCAATGATCCTACTCAAATCGCCCTTTAACTGATCAATCAAAATTGTATCTAAATTATTCAAACCACTGCTAATGTTCAAATTACATGATTTTGTAATCTGTATTAAAGCAGATTCAATAATGTTCCTATTGAAAATTATTAACATCTCCTTATTAAAGAAGCCCTTTCCCAATCAATTTGGTGAGAGCTTTCTGAGAAATGAATAAACAAAGCATTAAACAATTGGTCATGTCTTACAGAGTATTTATGTTGTGAATTTGAAATTTAGAATTTCAGGACATAAATACTCGGTTAAATATGCCCAATTGTCTAATGCTAATAGGGATGGGGAATGGAACTTTACCCCGACCCGCCTATGACCATCCCCAAACCAAAGACCATTCACCCTGCAAAGTTTGGTGATGCTGCCCCCGAGCGTCTGGCCCCAACTTTCAACATACACATTGCCTTTTGTAGATATATATTTCCCCACAACTCCCGTACTGTCCCCGTACCGAGACTGTATCGTCTCCTGAAATTCGGTAGCGTCTCTGTACCGTGGGTCAGCACGTCCATCTAGACTCCTGCCTCTCGTCTTCCTAGTTGTTGTAATATTTCTTCACTATTAATTGCTGGATTTCCCGCAGACTTCTGCAATATGTCTCCCCGCCCGGTTATTTTTCTCCCCATCCGGCACTTTTTTTCTTCCCGCCCTTGCAATATAGCGGCTTACACAAGCCTTTCCTCCTCGCCATTTAAGCAATATTTCTCATTAGGGTGCTTGGTGATACCAGAATGACATTAGTTGTTGCAGAGGAGAGTGCAACCTCTAGTCTTGCAGAGGAGAGTGCAATCTCTAAGTCTTGCAGAGGAGAGTGCAACCTCTAAGTCTTGCAGAGTAGAGTGCAACCTCTAGTCTTGCAGAGGAGAGTGCAACCTCTAGTCTTGCAGAGGAGAGTGCAACCTCTAGTCTTGCAGAGGAGAGTGCAACCTCTAGTCTTGCAGAGGAGACTGCCACCACTATAATAGTACTGCAGGAATGGTACAACAATATTTTCCGTAATTTGGCAATGTTATCATCTTACAACTTGGTTTTTAACGCAATTATCGTTTTCCTCATTTGGCGGAGTTTCTAAACATCAGTGGAAACTTTCCGTCGTGTATGAGTAGTATTGTTGTTAAATGAAGCCTTATTATCATGTTGGGGAACTTTTAAGAAGAGTTCCATTTTCTGAAATTGGATTGCAGCCTTACCTAGCTGCCAGCAGCCTCGTCTAGCTCTCAGCAGCCTCTTCTAGCTCTCAGCTGCCTCTTCTACCTCTCAGCAGCCTCTTCTAGCTCTCAGCAGCCTCTTCTAGCTCTCAGCAGCCTCTTCTAGCTCTCAGCAGCCTCTTCTAGCTCTCAGCAGCCTCTTCTAGCTCTCAGCAGCCCCTTCTAGCTATCAGCAGCCTCTTCTAGCTCTCAGCAGCCTCTTCTAGCTCTCAGCAGCCTCTTCTACCTCTCAGCAGCCTCTTCTACCTCTCAGCAGCCTCTTCTAGCTCTCAGCAGCCTCTTCTACCTCTCAGCAGCCTCTTCTAGCTCTCAGCAGCCTCTTCTAGCTCTCAGCAGCCTCTTCTACCTCTCAGCAGCCTCTTCTAGCTCTCAGCAGCCTCTTCTAGCTCTCAGCAACTTCTTCTAGCTCTCAGCAGCCTCTTCAGGCTCCCAGCAGCATCTGCGGAGCAGAGTCTTTTAACTTCCAGCAGGGTCCTCTATTTTCCAGTCGGGACTTTTAGCTTCTAACAGGGTCATTTAGCTTTCAGAATGGTATTCTAGCTTCCAGCAGGGCCTTCTAGCTTCTAGAAGCGACTTCCAGCTTCCAACAGGGTCTTATATCTTCCAGCAAGGTCTTCTAATTTCCAGAATGGTGTTCTAACTTCCAGCAGGGACTTCTAGCTTCCAGAAGGGACTTCTAACTTCCAGGAGGGTGTTCTAACTTCCAGTAGGGTCTTCTCTCTCCCAGCAGGGTCCTGTAGCTTCCAGCAGGGTCCTGTAGCTTCCAGCAGGGTCTACCAGCTGGTCGATCTATTGCATTTCCAGCACCGTCATTAAGGCTGCTCTACAAAAGCCTTCTGACACTTCTTAGTTTCTTGGTGGGCGTTGGAGCTACTGCCACTGGCTACGGCCTGGTAATAAGATACTTTGTATTCATGAGACTCGCTAGAAACTGCTTGCAGTTGGGTAAAAAATCAACTCATAGTTTCTGGTAGACTGCGGGCGAAGGCCTCGCTGTGTGGTATTTTTGGGGTGGTTGTTTTAATATTTTGCCTCTTATATTTTGAAGCTATCTTTTTTTTATCTTTTACCTTTTTTTTTGTAATGAGTTTGTGTGTGATAAGGAGTGTATGTGTTTGTAAGAGTGGTTTGTAGTGTGTGTGGTTTGGAGTGTGTGTTTTTGTGGCAGTGTTTGTTTGTGTGTCGTAGGGAGTGTGTGTATGTGTGTGTGTGTGTGTGAGAGAGAGAGAGAGAGAGAGAGAGAGAGAGAGAGAGAGAGAGAGAGAGAGAGAGAGAGAGAGAGAGAGAGAGAGAGAGAGAGAGAGAGAGAGAGAGAGAGAGAGAGAGAGAGAGAGAGAGTGTACTCACTCACCTATTTGTGCTTGCGGGGGTTGAGCTTTGGCTCTTTGGTCCCGCCTCTCAACTGTCAATCAACTGGTGTACAGATTCCTGAGCCTACTGGGCTTTATCATATCTACATTTAAAACTGTTTATGGAGTCAGCCTCCACCACATCGCTGCCTAATGCAGTCCCCCTGTTAACTACTCTGACACTGAAAAAGTTCTTTTTAACTTCCCTGTGGCTCATGTGGGTACTCAGTTTCCTGTAGCTTTTCCTAGTACCTTGTACCTCTCAGCTTTGAGATTAGCTTTGTGGCATATCTTTGCACTATCTCTAACTCCACCTTGTGTTTAACTAGATATGAACTCCATGTTGGAGCTGCATGCTCCAGGATTGGTCTGACATATGTGATACTGACTCCATGTGAACACACTCCTGCGTGATCCCTGGGAACACACGCAGCTTTAAAGCCTCGGGGGAGATAATAATCATCATTCAGGACAAACATCATTAAAATGCCCTAGGCACCGAACCAAAAAGCTTCACTTTTTTTCCCCGCAGACAGTAAATACCACGTAACCGAGCGGTGTTTGGTATGTGTGGTGCAGGGGAGCCCACCCCCGTCTACCCCCACTCAAACCCAACCAGGTTTGGATGGGTTTGAGTGGGGATACCCCACTCAAAATAGTGAATCATATCTACCCCATTTAGACCTCATAAGATCCACCCTATGTACCCAATTCTGACCCAACTAGACCCACCCAATTCTGACCCAACTAGACCCACCCATGAAACACGCTCAGACCCCCACCAGGTCCACCCCAGTACCCCCACTTAGACCCCACCAGGTCCACCCCTGTACCCCCACTCAGACCCCACCAGGTCCACCCCTGTACCCCCACTCAGACCCCACCAGGTCCACCCCTGTACCCCCACTCAGGCCCCACCAGGCCCACCCCTGTACCCCCACTCAGACCCCACCAGGTCCACCCCTGTACCCCCACTCAGACCCCACCAGGTCCACCCCTGTACCCCCACTCAGACCCCACCAGGTCCACCCCTGTACCCCCACTCAGGCCCCACCAGGTCCACCCCTGTACCCCCACTCAGACCCCACCAGGTCCACCCCTGTACCCACACTCAGACCCCACCAGGTCCACCCCTGTACCCTCACTCAGACCCCACCAGGTCCACCCCTGTACCCCCACTCAGACCCCACCAGGTCCACCCCTGTACCCCCACTCAGGCCCCACCAGGTCCACCCCTGTACCCCCACTCAGACCCCACCAGGTCCACCCCTGTACCCCCACTCAGACCCCACCAGGTCCACCCCTGTACCCCCACTCAGACCCCACCAGGTCCACCCCTGTACCCTCACTCAGACCCCACCAGGCCCACCCCATGTACAACTTGCCATCACTGGGTAGGAAAGAGGGAATTTTTGTTTATTAGTAATGTACGCGCGAGTGTGTGGAATATTTCCCTACAGAGCCGAATTTCATAATTTTTTGGTTTCAATTTTTTTACTTGTGGATTGATATGTTTAATTTAATGAAAAAACATGTATTTATTTTTTAATTTGAATCAAGCACACACACACACACACACACACACACACACACACACACACACACACACACACACACACACACACACACACACACACACACACACACACACACACACACACACACACACACACATACACACACACACACACACACACACAGTACAGTTTTAAATGTAGATATGATAGAGCCCAGTAGGCTCAGGAATCTGTACACCAGTTGATTGACAGTTGAGAGGCGGGACCAAAGAGCCAAAGCTCAACCCCCGCAAGCATAAATAGGTGAGTACACATACGCACACACACACACACACACACACACACACACACACACACACACACACACACACACACACACACACACACACACACACACACACACACACACACACACACACACACACACACACACACACACACACATATATATATATATATATATATATATATATATATATATATATATATATATATATATATATATATATATAGTTAAATATGACCGAAAAGGTAAGATTAATAATTCTAACACGAATTTTCTCAATATTTCTTATGTTTCTTTTTACTGTCGATGGTAATTGAAAAATCAATTCTCCAAAATTCATTTTTATTTCTAGTCTGACGCGACGCTTTAACGCGTTTCACAATAACTTATTACATTTTCAAAGACTTTAGTTTACACACACACACAACTGTAACCTGAAAACACTAAACAGAGTTTTACTTATGCTAACACTAAACAGCTTGTCTTATATACTCGCATTTGGGTGAGGTGAAATGTTGCAACAGTTTTGGATGAAGTGAACAAACTTTTGACCAACACAAGACAGAACACGGAACAATGGGTATTAATTGGATAAATGAGAGGGAAGAATGGAAGTAACTAATGAGAGGGAAGAATGGAAGTAACTAATGAGAGGGAAGAATGGAAGTAACTAATGAGAGGGAAGAATGGAAGTAACTAATGAGAGGGAAGAATGGAAGTAACTAATGAGAGGGAAGAATGGAAGTAACTAATGAGAGGGAAGAATGGAAGTAACTAATGAGAGGGAAGAATGGAAGTAACTAATGAGAGGGAAGAATGGAAGTAACTAATGAGAGGGAAGAATGGAAATAACTAATGAGAGGGAAGAATGGAAGTAACTAATGAGAGGGAAGAATGGAAGTAACTAATGAGAGGGAAGAATGGAAGTAACTAATGAGAGGGAAGAATGGAAGTAACTAATGAGAGGGAAGAATGGAAGTAACTAATGAGAGGGAAGAATGGAAGTAACTAATGAGAGGGAAGAATGGAAGTAACTAATGAGAGGGAAGAATGGAAGTAACTGCAAAGAGAGGGAAGAATGGAAGTAACTAATGAGAGGGAAGAATGGAAGTAACTAATGAGAGGGAAGAATGGAAGTAACTAATGAGAGGGAAGAATGGAAGTAACTAATGAGAGGGAAGAATGGAAGTAACTAATGAGAGGGAAGAATGGAAGTAACTAATGAGAGGGAAGAATGGAAGTAACTGCAAAGAGCCTATTGGCCCATACTTCCTCTTGATGCTTCTATATTGGTACGGAGTCTTGAATTGGGTAGAATTAATGCACAACTATATTTCTCGGCACCATTCCTCCCTCCCCCATCCCCTCGTCCTCCTCACTATTACCCCCATCCCCCGTCCCATTGTCCTCCCCACCATCCTCCACTCCTTTGTCCCCTTGTCCGCCCCACCATTCTCCCTTCCCCTGTCCCCTCGTCCCCAAGTCCCCCGCCCCCCTCGTTCTCCCCACCATTGCCTCCTCCCCTGTCCCCTCGTCCTCCCCACCATCCCCCCTCCCGTCCCATCATCCTCCCCTCCCATCCCCTCATCCTCCCCACCATTCCCCACTCCCTCGTCTGATGGGTAAAGATCTGATGTTCCCATCAGAAAATTGGGAACATTAAATGATTTGATGTTCCCATTACTGAAATATCAGAAAAACAGTTAAAAAAATATATGAAAAAACAAATAAACTATACTAACAAAAATGAAGAGTATAGTCACACAGCTCAATTCCAATACAAAGTTAAGCAAAATAATTATATCAAAATGAAAATAAGTCAAAATCTATGACAATTCAATTTATCAATGATATCGGAAACAGTGAAATGGAATCGTAACATATTTAGTATGGCATGTGTTGCTCTTACATGCAACAGATGGCGCTGGTTTTCCAAAGCGGTACGTTTTATGGGTCACAGGTATGGCATCAATACTTATATTCACGAAATGAATGGTAAGGTAAACAACACAGCTAAATTCCAACGTAATGTCACACAAAATAATTAAATAAAAATGAAAATACATCGAAATCTATGAAAATTTTATTTGTCTGTGCAATCGGAAACATTAAAATGGAATCGTAATGTGTTTAGTATAGCGTGTGTTGCTCTTACGTGCAACAGATGGTGCTGTTTCTTAAAAAAAAAGTGTTTTTACCTGTCACAGATGTTGTATCTATACTTATACTTACAAAATAAATGATATGGTAAAGAACACAGCTCAATTCCAACACAATGTCAAACAAAATAATTAAATCAAAATGAAAATAAATCGAAATCTATGAAAATTCAATTTTTCAATGCAATCGGAAACATTGAAAAGGAAGGAAGCGTAACATATTTAGTATAGCGTGTGTTGCTCTTACGTGCAACAGATGGCGCTGTTTTTCAAAAAAAGTATGTTTTTACCTGTTAAAGGTGTGGCAACTATATAGAAGGTATATAAAAACATGCTCGTATTCGAACGGAACGTTGTGTCTAAATTTCAAAGCAATCGGTGAAGAACTTTCGGAGATTACAGCGTGTGTTGCTCTTACGTCCAACAGATGGTGCTGTTTAAAAAAAAAAAAACATGTTTTTTCCTGTCACGATGTTGATAATTTCTGAGAAGTGTCATTTAGGCGGCGGCTCTTCAAGGACCCAGGGGTGGCTGGAAATAGTCTTGAACCCGTGCTGAAGGGTTTGTTCTTGTGGAGGGCCATACGACATGTCCTGATGTGTCGTTCAGAGTTGGGATGTTGCCTCAAGTGAGTGGCGAATGGCAGTTCTGATCAGGAAGCCAGACCGGACGGTTGGAAACAATGAGAGGAGTTCAAGTGCTCATGTCAATGGAATAAGGAGTATATGGAGTGAAGGAAGAGAAGAACATGAGGGGGAGGGGGCATTCCAGGGAAGGGATGGTACGCAGGAAAGAAGAGCGTTTACAGGGGAGAAGGAATGGGGACTAAAGGGAGGATTGGACAGTATAGCATATGCCAGCAAGGGGACATATATATGCCCTCCACCCTGTTATTGTAGCGGAGCAGACCTCTGGCTGGATTGCGTGAGAGGGTATCGTGAGTAGCATATATGTGTGTTATGAGTGACTAACATTTGACCAGTAATTTGAGAGAGTTGTTTCTCCGGAGAAAGGAATGATTTAAGACCAAGGGGGTGACCGTTGGACGCAGGTTGGGGGATCACGGGTGGGTGACTCTTGGCGGTGTTGTGCGATTGTATATACGTGAAATGTATAATACACATACTGTGAATATAGTTACGTATACTTAGTGCTGTTCCTCTAGCCTCTCTGTGTGTTCCTGCCAAATCGATAGCCTCATGTTGGTGAATAATTATACATAATGAGATACATGTCAAGAATATAATGAGAGATTTACTTCCCACCACACACTATCCAAAATGGTTACAGTCCATTGGTTGCTCATACTGTGTATATGATGTACTTGGTTCTTAATTAATGCACCGTAATGTGATAACGGTACTCCAGGCAACAAGAACTGTCAGTAGATACCCGGTACTCTAGGACTCCTCTCTCTTGCTTTTCGATTCTTGATACCATAAACAGATTTGTGCACTATGGAGCAGAGTTCCAAGCGTGTGTGCACCACAGCTGTGGCACACATCAGCTGGGGAAAAACCCATCCCCTAATAGGCACATACCCAACAGCAATTACTCTAAAAAATTGGGTGAGACTAGCCCCAGGCGTCTGGCTTCCATCCTCGAACAGTTAGATAGGTTGACACTGTATTTTATAGATATAGATTATACAATATTAATAAAGGTGTTTTACCACCACTAAAACATTTCTCTAATATAAGCATATCGTCTGCCATCAGAAAAGGTCCTGGTGTGGCCGTAATCTGTTCTTGGTGGGTTCATTTGAATCCGCTTTGTCAGCAGCTTGGCTTCAATGGTCTCGCGGATTTTGAGTTTTGCCTAAAATGGCCACTAGTGTTCTGGAAAGAGAATTTAATTTTATTTTACTACCAAAGGATTGTAATCACTATTTCATAAGATAATATATATATATATATATATATATATATATATATATATATATATATATATATATATATATATATATATATATATATATATATATATATATCAAGAAATCGTGTAAGAATCTGCCATAAATCAGCATGAATACGGCTGGGTGTCCTGGAACCATACCATGGCAACAACGTTCCAGCTCCAAAATATAGCAGGCTCCCGTCGCATATGAGTGAGGCCAATGAAGGGGCCCTTCTCTCTAAATCCACTACCTTCATCAAGATTTTGTTTATACGTCGCTAACCTTGCGTTCCTCTCCCTCGCGGGCCCTCGAGCGGAGCTAATTCTCCTTGGCTCATCCTCCAGGCTGGCCCTGCCTCCACAGAATTGGGGGTGGAGGAGGAGAGGATTGGAGGAAGAGGCTGGCGAGAGGATGGAAATAAGAGGAGGAGAAGAGCATGAGAGGGGCAGTCCCGGGAAGGGATGGAACGCTGGAAGGATGGGAATTTATAATGGGAAGGAATGGGGACCAATGCGAGGGGTTGGACAAAAGGGCATTTATCGTAAGGGGAGAATAAAATGAAAGACGAATGATGAAAGATAATAGGGGAGAGTGGGAAGGGAGAAGAGAGAGAGAGGAGCATAAAGAAAGGGGTGTGATGGGGAAGCCAAGAAGTAACGAGAAGGGGGACGACGAGGAACGGGAAGTGCAAAGAAACATCATGGAAAGAGGAATGACAGGGATAATGTAGACCAAAGTTAAACTGGAACTAATGGGAGGTGAAAAGCTGGAATGGAAAAAAAAGAATTAAGTTGGAATAGTAGATGATAACTAGGAGAAGGCGGGTATGGGAGAGATAACATCAGAATGACGAGATTCTTATGCACAGAAGGAAAAGAGAAAATTAATACAGAATATGAAGAAAATCAATGAGAGAGAAACAGTGAGTCAAGATACTATAATTCTGACCTCGCAACAATGGTTATATTCATCCTGTGGTTATATTCGTTGTTATATTGGATAGCTGGTTATATAATAATTCAACCCGGCCTCCTAATAGCACGTCGCATTTTGACGTATGTTCTACATAAGACCAACAATTGTCGTACTAGAAAATGGAAGCAGAGATCCCTCCAGAGGTTGACAGGTCTTAAGCCCAATAGAATCGTGTCCAATGTTTTGTCCCTTTTTTTTTATCTTTATTTAAGAAAATAAAATATAAATCTTATATACATAAGTTTTTTTGACAGTACGTGACGGCGTCATGTGAAGCCAGAACGTGACACTGTCACGGGATTTGTTGTATCTTGTTTTATTGCTGATTCCTCATTCGTTGTCGTATTCTGGACACTCTTTATCTCTCATCTTGTTTCTGCACTCTTCCTATTTTCTTTGTCTTATTTCTTTCGTATTTTTATATTATATTGCGTGTGTGTGTGTATTAACCGTACACACACACACACACACACACACACACACACACACACACACACACACACACACACACACACACACACACACACACACACACACACACACACACACACACACACACACACACACACACACACACACACACACACACACACACACACACACACGTACACACACCCACACACACGCACATACTCACACACACACACGCACTAACATACACGTGCATACACCTTTTTTTAACAGCCATAAAAGGCTGTTAAAAAAAGGTTGGAGCATCAGGCAGGAGTAAAAGGGAAGGTACTCCAGTGGATAAGGGAGTACTTAAGCAACAGGAAACAGCGAGTAACGGTGAGGGGGGAGACATCAGAGTGGCGAGATGTCCCCAGCGGAGTCCCACAGGGCTCAGTACTTGGACCCATCATGTTTCTAATATATGTAAACGATCTTCCAGAGGGTATAGACTCATTCCTCTCAATGTTTGCTGATGATGCAAAAATTATGAGAAAAATCAAGACGGATGAAGATAGACAGAGACTACGGGATGACATGGACAAACTGGAGGAATGGTCTAGAAAACGGCTGCTAAAGCTTAACTCAGGAAAGTGTAAGGTAATGAAATTAGGCGAAGGTAGAAGGAGGCTAAACACAAGGTATCATCTGGGAGGTGAAATCCTGCAAGAGTCAAATTGAAAGATCTGGGGGTTGATATCACACCGAACCTGTCCCCAGAGTCCTACATCAAAGGAATATCATCAGCGGCATATGCTAGACTGGCCAACATAAAAACTGCCTTTAGAAACTTGTGTAAGGAATCGTTCAGGACCCTGTATACAACTTATGTAAGACCAGTCCTGGAGTATGCAGCGCCAGCCTGGAGTCCATACCTAGTTAAACGCAAGACAAAGTTAGAGATGATTCAGCGGTATGCCACCAGCCTCGTCCCGGAACTGAGAGGAATGAACTACGAGGAAAGGCTAAAGGAGCTGAACCTCACATCCCTGGAAAACAGAAGAATAAGGGGAGACATGATAACCACCTACAAAATTCTCAGGGGAATTGACAGGTGGACAAAGACAAACTCTTCAGCACGGGTGGGACACGAACACGGGGACACAGGTGGAAACTTAGTACCCAGATGAGCCACAGAGACGTTAGAAAGAATTTTTTCAGTGTCAGAGTAGTTAATAAATGGAATGCTCTAGGAAGTGATGTGGTGGAGGCTGACTCCATACACAGTTTCAAATGTAGATATGATAGAGCCCAGTAGGTTCAGGAATCTGTACACCAGTTGATTGACAGTTGAGAGGCGGGACCAAAGAGCCAAAGCTCAACCCCCGCAAGCACAATTAGGTGAGTACCTACTCACACACATACACACACACACACACACACACACACACACACACACACACACACACACACACACACACACACACACACACACACACACACACACACACACACACACACACACATACACATACACACACACACACACGCATGAACACACACGTACACACACCTACTCACACTAACACACACGTACACACACCCACTCACACTAACACACACACACACTGGATAAAAACAGTTCTTACTGTAACTTCAAACGGCAGACATCAAAGTTCTGATTTCAGTTACGAACGCTCATTCCAGATTTTTCCTCCATGATTTTTATTATCGGTCTCTATTTCGTCATCTCTTTGATCGTCTGCGTTTGTGAAAGCCGTGACGCGACAAGAAAAGGGAAGGAGGAGGAGAGAGGGCTGATTTGTCACTCATGCTAGGATAACTTACATGCAGAGATGAACAAATAACAATGTTATCGGGCGGCAAAAACTATAGAAAAGACCTAGATTACGCGAGTGGCTCGCCAAATGGCACTTGGAGTTTAAAGAAAAATATTATAGAAAACGGAGAATGTATTCGTTGGATAGGAGGCTGTAAGGAAATCGCTTCCGGGTATTTGATGGAGAAAACGATTAGTGAGAAAGCATCGCGGGAAGACCGCTGTTGTTGTAGTTGTTATAGATTTAGCTACTCGGAACAGGTTACAAGTAGCACGGGCTATGGTGATCCCGTAGTGGACTTACTAGCTCAGGGGCGGTGCTGTGACTGAGGGAAGACTGCCTTGAGGAGTTCTTATCAAGCCCCTTGAAGCACGCGTCATAACCGACGTCTGACTCCTGAAACACACATTACTGAATGTGATGGAAAGAGGTGGGGGGGGGGGGGGGGGAGGCATGCTGACAGACATCCGGGCACTGCTGGGTCGAATTTTCAAGTATTTGGACCCTTGCTAATTGTCGCTTGTCTAGTGTACTGACTCCCGACCTATTTTTCCTGTCATATCAACTATATATATATTTATTTTTACCTCACACACGCTCATTACCAGGAAGCAGACTGTAGCAGCTGTTTAACTTCCTGGTACCTATTTACTGCTAGGTGAATAGGTGCATTAGATAAAAGAATCTCTGCCCATTTTTTCTACCTAGACGGGCATCGAACATGTAGGAATCAAACACGGGCCTTTAGGACTACGACCACAGAGCGCTGTCTACTAGGTGTCGAGGACCATTGTGTGTACTCACCTAGTTGTGTCTGCATGATCGAGCACTGACTCTTGGGTCCCGCCTTTCCAGCCATCGGTTGTTTACAGCAATGACTCTTGTCCCATTTCCCTATCATACCTAATCTTAAAAGTATGAATAGAGTTTGCTTCCACAACCTGTTCCCCAAGTGCATTCTATTTTTCTACTACTCTCACGCTAAAAGAAAACTTCCTAACATCTCTGTGACTCATCTGAGTTTCCAGTTTCCACCCATGTCCCCTCGTTCTGTTATTATTAAGTGTGAACATTTCATCTATTTCCACTTTGTCAATTCCCCTGAGTATTTTATATGTCCCTATCATATCTCCTCTCTCCCTTCTTTTCTCTAGTGTCGTAAGGTTCAGTTCCTTCAGACGCTCTTCATATCCCATCCCTCGTAACTCTGGGACAAGCCTCGTCGCAAACCTCTGAACTTTCTCCAGTTTCCGTATGTGTTTCTTCAGGTGGGGACTCCATGATGGCGCGGCATACTCTAAGACTGGTCTCACGTAGGCAGCGTAAAGCGCCCTAAAAGCTTCCTCACTTAGGTTTCTGAATGAAGTTCTAATTTTCACCAGTGTAGAGTACGCTGCTGTCGTTATCCTATTTATATGTGCCTCAGGAGTTAGATTAAGTGTCACATCCACTCCCAGGTCTCTTTCTCGAATCGTTACAGGTAAGCAGTTCCCCTTCATTGTGTACTGTCCCTTTGGTCGCCTATCACTTGATCCCATTTTCATAACTTTACATTTACTGGTGTTGAACTCCAGTAGCCATTTCTCTGACTATCTCTGCAACCTGTCCAAGTCCTCTTGGAGAATCCTACAATCCTCATCTGTCACAACTCTTCTCATTAATTTTGCGTCATCTGCAACCATTGACATGTACGATTCCACTCCTGTAAACATATCATTTACGTAAATTAGAAAGAGGATTGGTCCCAGCACCGATCCTTGAGGTACTCCACTCGTTACTGTTCACCAGTCCGACTTCTCGCCCCTTACCATTACCCTCTGGCTCCTTCCTGTTAGGTAGTTCCTTACCCATGCTAGGGCCTTTCCGCTTACTCCTGCCTGCCTCTCAAGTTTGTATAGCAGTCTCATGTGCGGTACTGTATCAAAGGCCTTTTGGCAGTCAAGAAATATGCAGTCTGCCCAGCCTTCTCTGTACTGCCTTATCCTTGTTACTATGTCATAAAATTCTAAAAGGTTTGTTAGGCATGATTTCCCTGTCCAGAACCCAGAGGGAGTCGGTCGGCCGAGCGGACAGCACACTGGACTTGTGATCCTGTGGTCCCGGGTTCGATCCCGGGCGCCGGCGAGAAACAATGGGCAGAGTTTCTTTCACCCTATGCCCCTGTTACAGGATTACGAGTCCCGCGTGCTGTTCACTCAGCTACTAGACCCGAAGACAGCTGTGTGTGGTTTTACCTAGTTGTATTCATCTAGTTGTGCTTGTGGGGGTGGAGCTCTGCTCTTTCGGCCCACCTCTCAACTGTCAATCAATCACCTGTTACTATCTTTTGTTCGCGCGCGCGCACACACACACACACACACACACACACACACACACACACACACACACACACACACACACACACACACACACACACACACACACACACAGGAAGCAGCTCGTAACAGCTGTCTAACTCCCAGGTACCTATTTACTGTTAAGTAACAGGAGCATCAGGGTGAAAGAAACTGCCCATTGTTCCTCGCCGGCACCGGGAATAGAACCCGAGCCACAGGATTACGAGTCCCGTGCGCTATCCACTCAGTTACCAGCGCCCCATAGGAAAGATGTGTGTGTGTGTACTCACTCAGCTCTACTTGCAGGACCGAGTTAGGCTCGTAGCCCCGCTTTCCGAACGTTCTTAGCGTAATGCAATGACAATTTATTACATGTAAATTTATAATATTTACATTTAAATCTTTGAATTTGCGAGTGTGTATACATGAGTGTGTGTCCTGTTCAATGTCTTCACAGCTCAAAGTTAAAAAAATATGTCTAGATCATTGATAACTCTTGATTACTAAAGTTATGGCTCCTAGGATCTGTTATTCTGACATTTATATATTTTGTGTGTGTAATTACTTCCTTATTCCATTGTTTGCATATTTTGTTCAGTTCTATTACTGGTGAGGGATTTTCGGCGGCTCTTTCTGACAAATTCTGAACCAATTATGGTCCTGGGAACGAAAACTGTGTGTAAGTCTTTTGTCTTTTAGAACGCTGTTGTTTTCACAGGAAAAAGAATTCATTCAATTATAATCTCTCTCCCCTCGCCCAAGCTACTCCTGTTCCATCACCGCCTGTGATGTGTCGACAAGCTACTCCTGTTCCATCACCGTCTGTGATGTGTCGACAAGCTACTCCTGTTCCATCACCGCCTGTGATGTGTCGACAAGCTACTCCGGTTCCATCACCGCCTGTGATGTGTCGACAAGCTACTCCTGTTCCATCACCGTCTGTGATGTTTCGACAAGCTACTCCTGTTCCATCACCGCCTGTGACGTGTCGACAAGCTACTCCTCTTCCATCACCGCCTGTGATGTGTCGACAAGCTACTCCTGTTCCATCACCGCCTGTGACGTGTCGACAAGCTACACTCCTCTTCCATCACCGCCTGTGATGTGTCGACAAGCTACACTCCTCTTCCATCACCGCCTGTGATGTGTCAACAAACTACTCCTGTTCCATCACCGCCTGTGATGTGTCGACAAGCTACTCCTGTTCCATCACCGCCTGTGATGTGTCGACAAGCTACACTCCTCTTCCATCACCGCCTGTGACGTGTCGACAAGCTACTCCTCTTCCATCACCGCCTGTGATGTGTCGACAAGCTACTCCTGTTCCATCACCGCCTGTGACGTGTCGACAAGCTACACTCCTCTTCCATCACCGCCTGTGATGTGTCAACAAACTACTCCTGTTCCATCACCGCCTGTGATGTGTCGACAAGCTACTCCTGATCCATCACTGCCTGTTCCATTACCACAGTCCAACCAATTAGAGAGCGGCCTGGCTTTCCACGAAAGTGAATTAATGCTTTATTTTACACGTTAATGCTATAAATTTCTATTACCGCTCGTCAGGTCTTACTAAGCTTAAGATTTAATCTTACCCAAGACAGTGAATTACATCAATGCAACTGATTGATGCCAAGCAGTAATTTACTGATAAATTGAGTCGTACATACGGACAGACAAACTCGAGAAGCATAAACTAAGTGGAAAATGTACAATAAGTGAAAAATGAGGATAATTTTTTTCTTGCTCCGACAAATCCCAATATTTTGTTCCCTTGAGTTTTCAGTCATTAAACTTTCGGACGAAATATTCTTGGAATTATGGATTATTTATGAGGGGTTCGAAGCGGAGCTGAGAGTCCCGTCGACCGCTAGCTGGTATTAAGGGAAGGGCGCCAGGCAGCGTGTTGGTGGTGGTGGTGCAGAAGTGCAGTTCTCACGTGATTGGCTCTGTTAGGGTCTCATTACTCTCGTGCGCTGTGGGGTACATGAGCGCACGCACGCACACACACGCACACTGAATACAACTAGGTGAATACACGAACACACACACACACAAGAACCTGTGAAAGAAATCATTCAGAACCTTGTACACAGCATATGTAAGACCAATCCTGGAGTATGCGGCCCCAGCATGGAGCCCGTACCATGTTGAGCACAAGGCGAAGCTGGAAAAAGTTCAGAGGTATGCCACTAGGCTAGGCTAGTCCTAGAACTAAGAGGCATGAGTTACAAGGAAAGTCTGCGTGAGATGCACCTGACGTCGCGGGAGGACAGGAGAGCTCAGAGAGACATGATCACTAACTACAAAATTATCAGGGGGAATTGACAGGGTAGATAAAGATAAACTGTTTAACACGGGTGGGACGCGAACAAGGGGACACAAGGGGGGGGGGGACTGAGTACCCAAATGAGCCACAAGGACGTTTGAAAAAACTTTTTCAGTGTCAGAGTAGTTAACAGATGGAATGCATTAGGCAGTGATGTGGTGGAGGCTGACTCCATACACAGTTTAAAATGTAGATATGATGTAGCCCAGTAGGCTCAGGAATCTGTACACACCAGTTGATTGCAGTTGAGAGGCGGGACCAAAGAGCCAGAGTTCAATCCTCACAAGCACAACTAGATGAGTACACTCAACGATAACATATACAAGTGTTAATTTATATTTAGCATCGAATAGATTCATTTTCATTTAATGAATTATTTTCTTCTCGTAAAGTTTTCCTTCCGTAACAATTATAACAACAGGAGCCCTCAGAGGGCACCTTCCAAGGGCATGAGAAAGACAGTTATGAAGAAGCACATCTCAACAGCGTTCTCTGTGTGATGCCTTACAACGGAGGACTCCAGCCTCCACCTAGATGTCGAGACGATGGGGAGAGCGACTTCTATCACCGACCAATCACATCTCTTGGAAGCCAAGGTACCACTCCATCACTAACCAATCGGATCACTTGTAGGGTCTGGTCACCATGACAACATCAGGACGCACCGGTGAGAAAAGCGAGGTTTCATATATTTTATCTCTATCTTTTCTTGTTTCTCTTTTCGTATAAACTTCTGTCTACGGAAAAGGAGAGTGATGACCCTAATTTTTGGCGACAGAATTTCAGAAATCTGCGGTTTTGCTTTGATTATTATTATTTCATGGATGGATACCTATATCTGTTAATGAGAATGTCTGTCTGTCTGTCAGAGGCTGGAGGCCAGGTGCTTGGGGCTTGTCTCCCTAAATTTTTAACAGTAATTGCTGTTGGTTACGCGCCCAACATCGTCTGCGCTGGTCATTCATTGCCATAAATAAAACGAGTACCAATTGACACAGTGCCAAAGTGACCCCTACGATGAATCTTGGAATATCATATTATCTGGAGAGATTTTGTAATATATTTTTATTTTATTCTATCTTTTTGCTTATTATAATGTAAAATATTTAAAACATATAAAACATAATATGCATCATGTCTGCTAAATTTCCAAAAGGTTCCATCATACTTTACCCGAAATAGCTTGTAATATATATTCATGATATCATACCCTTGTATACTCACCCACTTGCTGCCTTATGTGTGGAAGTCCCTACCCATACACCTCCAGTGCAGCGTCGTGAACATGCACATTCGGCATTAAGACTGGTACCAGGAAAGAGAGACAGAGAAACAGAAATAAAAAGCAAAGAGAGAGAGAGAGAGAGAGAGAGAGAGAGAGAGAGAGAGAGAGAGAGAGAGAGAGAGAGAGAGAGAGAGAGAGAGAGAGAGAGAGAGAGAGAGAGAGAGAGAGAGAGAGAGAGAGAGAGAGAGAGAGAGAGAGAGAGAGAGAGAGAGAGAGAGAGAGAGAGAGAGAGATAGAGACAGACAGAGGCGAAGAGGCAGATTCACAAAGAGACAAAGAGACATATTTACTAAGTGAGACTAAGAGACAGAGTGATACAGAGAGATAAATAGTGAGACGCAGACAGACGGAGAGAAACAAATAGACAGAGCGAGAGAGACAGGCACATATAGAGAAAAAAAAGAGGGAAAGACTGAAAGTGAGATAGACAGACAGGAACAGAGATATAGAGACAAAAGACGGAGAAAGTGGCACAAAGGAGGATACAAACACAGAGACAGAAACAGAGGAGGACAGAGACAGAGAGACAGGGTCGCCCCGGTCACCGCCACATACCCTATCTGGTATAGTCTACATATATACGGATAAGGTATATGACATTATAACTTTGTGCTATAGGGTAGCACAATATTCTGAGTCTGCACACATAAATATTCTTTATCATCTACAGTGTCATCTACATCTACATCTTTATCATCTACATTATATATATTCTCAGCGTTTTTTTTGTCATACATCATTAAATATGTTCCCTTCAGCCTTGTCCAATGTAACATAATACTGAACCACGAAGGCGTAGTAATGATAATAGCAGCTGTTACAGCTTAAACAAGATATAATTAAGCCCTCGCGGGTATACCAACAGTGAATTAATCATACATGCGTATGTTACTAATCACAAGTTGATGAGCATGAAAGCACAACAGCACTAATAACAGTCTACGAGCTGTGAAATTAAAGATATACAAGATTGAATGATTACAAGGTTAGCAAAAGCCTCATGACTAGTGTGTGTTTCCTCACTAAAACAATTTAAAAAATAAGATGTTCTTCGTGTAAGTCAGTACGATAAGGTCGTAAAAAAACTTTTGCCTCTGTGTATTACATCTACAGAGTTCTCCTTGGTTCATAACTCTTGTTCCCAAGTTTTCTACGAGTGATCCAGAGAGCAACGCCACATTGGAAAGTTAAGTGACCAGATGCACTAGCACGCCAGTGAAATTCCTCTTGCCCGGCGTCCAATTTTCCACTACGTGCTGCATATATTTCTTCATAAAACGAAAGAAAACAAAAAGTTCTTCTGAAGATCCAAGCAATTTATGTCGATTAAGTTGCTCTTGGAGCTAAGTCCAGTGTCGTCTTAACGTATGGGATACTGGGGGCTAGATTCACGAAAGTACTTACGAACCTGTACATCTTTTCTCAATCTTTGGAGACTTTGTTTCCAATTATTAAACATTAATGAGCTCCGAAGCACCAGGAGGATGTTTATAACAATAACAACAGTTGAATGGGAAGTTTTCATGCTTGTAAATGGTTTGTTAAATGTAACCAAAGCCGTCAAAGATTGAGGAAAGATGTACACGTTCGTAAGTGCTTGCGTAAGTGCTTTCGTGAATCTGACCTCTGGACATTTGCCCAGGGCCCGCTATTCTAGGGGTCCCGTGGTCCCACGGGGTTCCCGAGAGACCTCTTGGCAGAATGGACAGTTACTCTACCTCTCGCTGGAAAGGCCTGGTATTCAAATCCCCCTTCAAAATATATATATATATATATATATATATATATATATATATATATATATATATATATATATATATATATATATATATATATATATATATATATATATATATATATATATATATATAATAAAATATAATATAATATAATAAATAATTTGTTCATAACTATTTGACAGTAATCCTGGTCCCTTAGCTGACGGGCGGGCCCCAGTGTCTGGGTAGGGACCCCCGTGCGTTGTATAGCCCAGGGTCCATAGTGCTGGTGAAACAGTCTGGCTAAATACTGAACTCTTCACACTAGTTTCTTCACTACTGTTAAGGATATCCTCTTCCTCGCTGGTTCATCCAACTTGATTGATCCTGTTATCATGGCGCACGGCCAATTAACTCGTCGTCGAAGCATCCACAAGGTCTTCTCTGAGTACTCTTTATTTTCTTCTCCGAGGCTATGGGTCCCTACACTTGCACCAGAGGTGTTAACCCTTCTAGGTTAAAAAAAAAAAAATCTTATATTTCTTCGGCTTCTGTGTTTAGCTAGTTTAAATCTATGACCTCTTGTTCTTAAAGTTCTAGGTCTCAGGAAATCTTCCCTATCGATTTTATCAATACCTGTTACTATTTTGTATGTAGTGATCATATCACCTCTTTTTCTTCTGTCTTCTAGTTTTGGCATATTTAATGCCTCTAATCTCTCCTCGTAGCTCTTGCCCTTCAGTTCTGGGAGCCACTTAGTAGCATGTCTTTGCACCTTTTCCAGTTTGTTGATGTGCTTCTTAAGATATGAGCACCACACAACCTCTGCATATTCTAGCTTTGGCCTAACAAAAGTCGTGAACAATTTCTTTAGTATATCGCCATCCATATATTTAAAAGCAATTCTGAAATTAGAAAGCGTGGCATATTCTTTATGTGGTCCTCAGGTGATAGTTTTCTATCTAGAACCACCCCTAGATCTCTTTCTTTATCAGAATTTTTTAAAGATTTCTCACATAATATATAGGTTGTGTGAGGTCTATGTTCTCCTATTCCACATTCCATAACATGGCATTTATTAACATTAAATTCGATTTGCCAAGTGGTGCTTCTTTTACTTATTTTGTCCAGGTCATCTTGAAGGGCATGACAATCATCTAAGTTTCTTATCCTTCCTATTATCTTAGAATCATCAGCAAACATGTTCATATAATTCTGTATACCAATTGGCGTGTGTGTGTGTGTGTGTGTGTGTGTGTGTGTGTGTGTGTGTGTGTGTGTGTGTGTGTGTGTGTGTGTGTGTGTGTGTGTGTGTGTGTGTGTGTAAATCACGAAAATTAACACGTGATGAAAAATGTGCCAATGTCAGACTGTCAAATGTGACGAATGTGACAGTATTTAGAAGGAATCTGAAGATGTATTAATATACGAAAGTACTTAAGGAAATTCCTGTTTCAATTTTTCCTCCGTGGTCTGACACTGTCATACATATATATATATATATATATATATATATATATATATATATATATATATATATATATATATATATATATATATATATTGGTGTATACTGGCAGCAGGTTTTCTTTCAAACATGTTTCATTGAATATGACCGCATATTCTGTATTTATTATTTTCTGGTTTAGGGCTTCTATCCCTCTAACTATTTTCTTAGCATCAGGGCTTAATTGAAATAGGAGTTCTCCAAAACTCATTTTCGTACTTTTAAGGTGAAGAAAAGAAGTGATTTACTATAGAGTGTATTACACTTATTTGTATAATTTGCACGACGTAACAAACGCACGACGTACGTCGTGCAAATTATACAAATAAGTGTAATACACTCTATAGTAAATCACTTCTTTTCTTCACCTTAAAAGTACGAAAATGAGTTTTGGAGAACTCCTATTTCAATTAAGCCCTGATGCTAAGAAAATAGTTAGAGGGATAGAAGCCCTAAACCAGAAAATAATAAATACAGAATATGCGGTCATATTCAATGAAATATATATATATATATATATATATATATATATATATATATATATATATATATATATATATATATATATATATATATATATATATGTCGTACCTAGTAGCCAGAACGCACTTCTCAGCCTACTATGCAAGGCCCGATTTGCCTAATAAGCCAAGTTTTCCTGAATTAATATATTTTCTCTAATTTTTTTCTTATGAAATGATAAAGCTACCCATTTCGTTATGTATGAGGTTAATATTTGTTTATTGGAGTTAAAATTAACGTAGATATATGACCAAACCTAACCAACCCTACCTAACCTAACCTAACCTATCTTTATAGGTTAGGTTTGGATAGGTAGCCAAAAAAGTTAGGTTAGGTTAGGTAGGTTAGGTAGTCGAAACAACATTAATTCATGAAAACTTGGCTTATTAGGCAAATCGGGCCTTGCATAGTAGGCTGAGAAGTGCGTTCTGGCTACTAGGTACGACATATATATATATATATATATATATATATATATATATATATATATATATATATATATATATATATATATATATATATATATATATACATACATACATACATACTAAACCGAACCAACATAGCTATAGAGTGAGCCAGGAAATTAATTGCCTTAGCGTTTGTAAATAAGAGTAAATTACATGCACGCATAAAAAAATATCGTTTGATCTCGTATACAGTAATAAACTTTTAACTTTTAGATCGGTTGTCTGATGTTAAATGAAACTCGGTGAATTCAAGTCGGCTTCATTTCATAGCGCTCTTGTGAGGCCGGGTCTGATGGCAGCTGGGCCTCTCTCAGTGGAGCGCTGCAATCACGCAATGTGCATGTAGAGACTATTTTCGTGCTCCATAGTATTTGCCAGTCGACTCTACGCACAAGTGGCGGGTTGACACTCTTTTGTTTGCCCCTTTGTCGAGCGTTAGTATCCAGTGTTTACAATATCGCGGCCAATATTTAGTTGGGTATTTTTTTGTTGTTTTGTAAGGTAATGTTTGTTTTTCAAAATATAACAAAAATTAGATTTCCTTGTATGTGCTATATTAGATCAGAAGCGGATGCTATATTGGATTGAAACGAGGTGGTTGACAGGTGTTATTTATGTATTTACAAGTGCCTGATTGATGTCACTGGTGATCACTCGTGCATCAATGTTTTATTTCTCTGTTCTTCAATCCAGCGCTGGTACACGTTACCCCGAGCCCTGGACGGTGGACGCTAACTGTTCATGAGTATCCGTTGTTCCATTTGTGTTCATTATCATTATTCTTGTGTATCATCAACAACACCCTTGTTCACTATGACTATTTAGGCCTTTAGCATCATTACACGTGTGTTCGTCATCAATATTTGTGTACTATGATCATCTGTTCATCATCACTACTCATCAACAATACTCGTATCTTGACCAACATTCACTCCAATTTGCATACGTCTGCTCTCGTAAAATGTCTTTTAAACTGTGATGTAACAACACAGAAAAGTTAACACACAAAAGTTAGGGTAACTAGGAGTTTCCTGAAGTGCTTCGATCAATTATATTTACATCAAAATGGATTTCAATATACATTCAGCAAACCCGTGGGAAAGAATTAAAATAGGGAGTAAATAAAATAAATATATAAAATAGTTTAAAATATTAAAAAATTACACCGTCAGTAACTATGATATATATATATATATGTATATATATATATATATATATATATATATATATATATATATATATATATATATATATATATATATAATATTACCATCTCTTTTAAGGGTCTGAGTTTGGTGTAGTGGGTTAAAGGTGTACCCGCTATGCCAGTTGTTGTGAGGATTCTGTGCTAGCTACGGTTGAGTCTCCTGATGGGAAAGTGTTCTAAAGTTGTAAAACTTAACTTACGTGTTTAGGAAAATTAGTGCATATATATATATATATATATATATATATATATATATATATATATATATATATATATATATATATATATATATATATATATATATATATATAAATATATTGTGACGATAATCTCTTTCAAGAGAGATTGAGCCTGCTCTTCCCTACCTCAAGTTACGTCAAGTTAACAAGTACAAGATGCTACATTCAAGATACGTCACCAGTAGCACAAAACGTTTTGACCAGGAGGCAAAACGTACCCAAGATCCCCCCTACTCCAGACACCCTCCATGCCAGCTCGTCGTCAACCAGTAAACTACCCATCCCAGCCTGCCTGCTCCTGATTGGTGACTCGCCGACCGCGTACCTGCACACTGCACCTAAGCGCCATCTACCTGAGTCGACGTCTGAGCCTGACCAGCTATCAACTTCAGGATATTCTTTGTGCTCTTAGAGTTGACATCTCTCTCTGGTATACTAAGCTCTCTGGCTTTCGTATACGAAGGGAGGTCTCAGCTTAAGCCGATATTCTCAGCACCCTTTCTCCATTATAATATTTAATCTACTGTGTTTTTGCATTTATCTTTGTCATTTTATTGCACCAGTCATTTACCCGAGATTTGTCTTTATTTTCATTTATGTTTAAAGTAAATATATTAAAGTTTCATTGTTCATACTTCGTGTTTTACGTGTTCCTCCCTCTAACTTACCACAGACAACAGGCAAGCAGTCTATCTTTTTTTTGTAAGTGTGACCAGGCATTGACACCTGCCATTGGAGGACTGCCGAACATCTATACTCCAACACTTTCCTATCACAATATATATATATATATATATATATATATATATATATATATATATATATATATATATATATAAAGATTTCTCCATTCTATCAAGAAAGACTAGACAAAATATATGATAAGGATGTTGTTGGGTATATGTAGTAGCTCCTTCACATGGACCAATATATATTTTCAATATATATTTTTGCTGTTTATGCCTCCATTCCTACCTTTTGTTTCTTCCCTATACCCCCTCATTTATTTCCCCACCACATTTACTGCTCCACTGCCTTTCCCTTCTCCCCTCCTAACCCCCAATTCCCCACACTATGAGGCCAAGTTGGCTCGTTCCAACTAGAGTGCAGCTGGAGAGAAGCCATTTAATCAGACTCCAATCAAGGTTCCTGGTTGAGAGCAAGCGAGGGTTGGTGTAAGCGCATCATGCGATGGTTAGTGTAAGTGCAAAGAGGAGACGAGAGAAGCCTTGTCAGAGAGCAAGCGAGGGGGCGGGGTCGGTGTAAGCGCAAATAGACAGTAATTCCCTCGTCGACGTATAGCGAGCTGGGAATTACTGTCTATTGCTAGTCTTTGTTTAGCTTGTTCGCCCCCCTCGGAGATAGAGGAGGAGGGAGGGACTTCCTTATGAGCTGTGTGTGTGCGTCCAATTTGTGTGTGCACGTGATTTGCGTGGGCGAGTATGGAGTTGCGTGTTTACATATGTTTGAGTATGTGCATGTAACCGTGCGTCATGTGACTGTATGGCAACTCGGCCTATAGCACAGCACCAACATATAGCTTAATTGATGGTTTACCGACGCCGCATCAACAACGGGAGGGCTATTCAAGCCACCAAAATAGTTTACAGACCGGCCAGCAAGTATACTTTAGTCCTGAACATAGTCCAGGACACAAATATACTCTCAGTGTATATACACCGAATACATGGTGTACATTTCTCGTCGCGTATGTGTCTTATACTGTCAAAATTTTCAGAGGGAGGTATGTAATATACTGCAGTATACTACATACCATAACCAGAGGTGATACACTATCTATCTATCTATCTATCTATCTATCTATCTATCTATCTATCTATCTATCTATCTATCTATATATATATATATATATATATATATATATATATATATATATATAATATATATTTGGTTCCAAGCTCATTGACACTACAAGAGACCCTAGAGCGGCAAGTTTCTTTTTTCAGCGGCTCACTGTCGCGATCCAGAGGGGGAATGCCCGCTGCATCCTCGGTTCCTGCCCGGCGTCGGAGGAGTTTGAGGAAATCTACAGCCTCTAGGAAGCGAACTTTTTTTTTGTGTCCTCTTAATGTTAATTTTTTGTATAAAATCAGATATGTAACTGTATAACCTTGCATAATAAAGTGTACACCATAAAAAAAGGGAGGTGGTAGGAGAAGCGAACACTCTTACGTATTCAGAGTTAAATGGCAAGTTTTTCCCTGAATGCTCTGTGTTCCCTTCTTTGAGACTGTGGGTCCCTATAATTGCACCAGAGGTGGTACCCCCTATATATAATATTATGTGCTATTTTGCCATCAATTTGTTGTAAACTTAAAGTTTGAAATCAGGGATGGGATTTCCGTAGGGTTATTTAACCTTTTTTTCAGTGTCTCGTATTCTTGAAGATATCCTCACAGTATAAACAAAATTTGCCAGTGCAGGCTACTAAACATATGTGACCCTGTATGACTAACCATCCTGCGAGATGGGGACTTGTATTACCACTGCTACCTTATTCAATCTTGTGTTGATGATATCCTCAAAATGCATCTGGAGTCTGCCAGTGCAGACTGCCTTCACATGCCTCTGTATGACTAACCATCCTGTGTGATGGGGATTTTTTAGCATCACCTAGTTAGCTATTTTTGACACACTGTACTCCACTTCATATAGTCTAGGGTAGCTGCACTAATGCAGATGTACCTCATATCTTAATAAAAAAAAAAAAAAAAGCTTCGTAAAATTTAATTTTTCTGAAGAGAAAGAAAGAAAGGTAGAGGAGAGGGGCAGAAGGTAGAGGGAGGAGAGGATGAATGTTGGAAGAGACGGGGAAAAATGATGGAGAGGGGAGAAGAGAGAGAGAGGGTGTGAGTAGGAGAGAGGGTGGACAGAGAAGGAGAAATGTTGTTGTTTAAGATTTGCTACTTGGAACAAAACGTTCCAAGTAGCACGGGCTATGGTGAGCCCGTAGTGGACGTACCTGGCACAGGAGAAGGGCTGGAGAAAGGAGAAAGGCACAGGAGACGGAGGAAGGATTGATTGATTGCTGAAATTAAGCCACCCAAGAGGTGGCACAGGCATGAATAACCCTTAAGGAGAAAGGAGAGGAGTGCTTAGAATGGAAGAGCGAAGGGAGGAAGAAGAAAGGTAAAGACGGGAAGAGAGTTCGGAATGAGGGAAGAGAATGAGAGAAGGAAGATAGTGAGAGAGGAAAAAGAGACCCGACCTCACCCGTTTACCCCTTCCAGTTTGGTATGGGTATTTAGTACATACCCATACATATACACACATACATACATACACATACATATATACGCACATATATACACATACATATATACGCACATATATACACATACATATATACATATTCATGTATACATATACATATCAATAGTCCTTTTATAACACAAGCTTCACAAGACTGTCACTTGCTTAGCTAAACGAATTATGGGGTACAGTTCCTGAACCCATTATGTGCCTCTATAACCCTTTCCACCACCGTCCACAGGATGGGTATGGGGTGTATAATAAATAAATGAAATGGAAATCTATCGAACTAGAATACTAAAAACAAAAGTTCGTTTCTTTCCTCGAAAAAATCAAGTTTCTTATTGCATTTAGACACCGCCCGCTCCGTGCCCTGAGAACCTTTCCAAATCAGTCTCCTTGTAACTAATTCTGTTACATTATTCACTTTGATTCCGTGGCGCGGCGCCCCCCTTCACGAGCCCTGAGACATTCAACACATGACGCTAGGGATAGGTGGAGCACGTGACCTGGGTCCTTGGCTGGAGGGATGGGGGGGATAGGCACTTTAACACTAACTAGGTTTAATTTGTCATTTAAGCCCAACATTTCTATATGTCGTCTTCTGTTGGATCTCTTTATCTCTTTCTCTAGCTCATTTCTCTTTATTTTTCTCTTTATAGTATATATGTATATTTCTATAGCTCTTTCTATTTATTAGAATGTCTGTCTTTCTTCGTCCGTCTGAATATGAAGGTGAAACGCATTTGGCTAGTCTTACCCTATTTTAACAGTAATTACTGTTGGGTACGTACCCAACATGGGAGGGGGTCGTAGTTGGCATCCATGAAACGAGTGCTAATCAAACAATGCTAAATTGACCACCACGATGAATCCTGAAGTATCGTATTAATTCGACTTTGAATTATTATTTTTATTACAATTCGATTTTTCGTTTTGTATTTTAAATCACTGCACTGATTGCCACAAGCTTTACAAAAACAAAATTATCTATCATAATTTGTCAGTAATTGTCTGTATTATATGTTCACGATGAAGTCAACACAGGGACCTTCAACACCATACTCCAACCTGTCTCCTTGAAGGTCCAGGACCTTCCCCGGCTCTACCTTAGTATCTCCATACATTACCTCTCTCTACATCACACATGTAGTGGGAGGGAGATCAGCCCTCAACATCAGCACGTGTCCAGACCTTCACCCCGTCTCCAACCCCCAACCCCACCACTTTTTCCATACAATTCTGGCACCAGAGACAGAGTTAGACAGGAACATTGAAACAGAGAGAGAGAGCGAGAGGTATTGAGAGACAGAGACAGAGAAATACAAAAGGGATCGTTGATATACGTTGAGAGGTATATATTCCAATTATTATCTCTATTAAAAAATAACCAATAGAGCCGATGGAGCTTCGGCCTCACACGCGTGGAGTCCGCAGTTCGAGTCTCCCAGAGCCCAGGTGAACGAAATTAAAGTGTCGTTATTGTTCCTAATTTTCTTGGATTTGCTTTTCGTAAAATGATGCCGGGTCTTCCCGGGCACTGCCGGGTAGCACCTCTAGACTTTTATATATCTATCAATCTATCTTTTTATTTCTGTCTCCCTCTCTTTATTTTTTTTTTATCTCTCTCCCTCTCCCTGTCACAGTCTTTCTTCCTCACCTTTTTCCCCCCTCTCTCTCTCTCTCTGTCTTTCTCTCTCTCTCTCTCTCTCTCTCTCTCTCTCTCTCTCTCTCTCTCTCTCTCTCTCTCTCTCTCTCTCTCTCTCTCTCTCTCTCTCTCTCTCTCTCTCTCTCTCTCTCACTCTCTCACTCTCTCACTCTCTCACTCTCTCACACTGTCACACTCTCACACTCTCTCACTCTCTCACTCACTCACTCACTCACTCACTCACTCACTCACTCACTCACTCACTCACTCACTCACTCACTCACTCTCTCTCTCTCTCTCTCTCTCTCTCTCTCTCTCTCTCTCTCTCTCTCTCTCTCTCTCTCTCTCTCTCTCTCTCTCTCTCTCTCTCTCTCTCTCTCTCTCTCTCTCTCTCTCCCTCTCTCTCTGTGCTCTGGCTCTTCATCTACTGCCTACTAAATTTAAAAAGCAATTTAAGCCACGTTTCAATATACGAGACTGCACGTGTTGTGTTGTTACTCTTGCTCCACACCCGGCTACTGAACGCTGGGATCATCAACGTGAAATATCGCATCTAACTTGCAAATTAAACTATAACAAATGCATTACCGAGCTCCAGTATGCAGTAATATTTAATGCAGACAAAGACCCAGTGCAAAGACTCAGTAGTTATCTGAAGCTTTTCAATCAATTTTTGGATAGAATCAAAATTATTTATACATTTACTTGAGAAAGTTTAACTGAAAATGATTAAAAAACTACTACAGTATTGCTATTAGAAAGATTTATGAAAATAACTTTAAAATAACGGGGTTTAATATTTGCTTGCTCGCGTTCCAATAGCTCAAGTCTTTGCCTACTAGTTTTCCTTGGAACACGAATCTCTTGTCGATTGGCAACCAGGTTGCCAATCCCACCCCTAATTACTGCTCAGTGAACAGGGGTGAGCAATTTAGGATTGGTGTACAGTTGACTGTCCCTGTCTAGGGCTCGAACCCAGCCGAAATTGTTGGCGAGGCGTGGAGCGAGTACTGCCACCTAGCAGTCGTAACGCCGCTACGTAATTCGTTTCCCTGAGTTACATTTCATTAAATTATATTAGCGTGAGTTTCAAGGATTGCGACCTTGACACGTTCTTCAGCAGAAGCAGCAATTAACACTAAAACACGAGAGCAGATTAATAAATGATGAAGTTTGTCCCATAGTACAGTGGACTTCGTTCTTGACTCACAATCAGGGCATACGAGTTCTATTTGCAGGCAGGGTAGAAATAGTTAAGTAAGTTTCCTTTCATTTAATACACCCTATCTCTTAGAAGTAAAGAGGTACCCGGGAGTTAGGCAACTGTTGTGGGGTTGCATTCTGGATGGGGTCAAAAGTTCGACCTTGGGGGTTCGGGGGGGGGGGGGGAGACCTTAATACAAGCCAAAGGTGTATTTACACACACACACACACACACACACACACACACACACACACACACACACACACACACACCTCGTAGCCTGGTGGATGGGGGCCTCGTAGCCTGGTGGATAGCGCGCAGGACTCGTAATTCTGTGGCGCGGGTTCGATTCCCGCACGAGGCAGAAACAAATGGGCAAAGTTTCTTTCACCCTAAGTGCCCCTGTTACCTAGCAGTAAATAGGTACCTGGGAGTTAGTCAGCTGTCACGGGCTGCTTCCTGGGGTGTGTGTGTGTGTGTGTGTGGTGTGGGGAAAAGAAAAAAAAAAGTAGTTAGTAAGTTAGTAGTTAGTAAAACAGTTGATTGACAGTTGAGAGGCGGGCCGAAAGAGCAAAGCTCAACCCCCGCAAAACACAACTAGTAAACACACACACACACACACACACACACACACACACACACACACACACACACACACACACACACACACACACACACACAGTTACTGACAATACTCCTCACCCCCCTCCTAAAAAAACACACGCACACAGACGGCCAATCTGAGAGCGCACTTGATAACAAATTCATGGGGGAGAATTGGACAGAGCAAACAGAGAGGAAGTCTTTAAAAGGCGATTAAAAAATCCTCAACAAATACATGCAGGTTGCAAGAGAAACCAACAAGGCAACAAGTGAGGGCGTTCAGATCTAGCTTCGTGTCTTCAAAATCATTATATATTTTCACTACCAAGTAAACTACATTGACGTGATATGGCTACCCCGAGACATGTATACTAAGAGGTGTGTATGTCATCGTATACATGACAATACATCACAAGTATATCATAATACTATGTGTACTATAATCAATAATAATAATTATTATTATTTTTATTATTATTATTATTATTATTGAAAGCCAGTTAGATGAAACATAATATGAAATAAGATAGACTTATTGGTAGACATACAGACAGACAGAGAGACATATTAGCATTTTGGTTATGCTTGTTGACATAAGAAAAATATTTTTTTTATCCACACATAACAAGTAGCTTTGTTTGTTTCTAATTAGCGGTCACAGATTTTTTGTTAGTGAGTTCGGAGAAACAGCCATAGTAATGAACAGAGGAGAGAGAGAGAGAGAGAGAGAGAGAGAGAGAGAGAGAGAGAGAGAGAGAGAGAGAGAGAGAGAGAGAGAGAGAGAGAGAGAGAGAGAGAGAGAGAGAGAGAGAGAGAGAGAGAGAGAGAGAGAGAGAGAGAGAGAGAGTGCGGGGGGGGTGTCTTGATGGTTATCGTTGGGAAGATTAGTTTCAGGGGGGGGGAGGGAGGGTCAATCGGTCAAATGAATGGAAGAGGCATGGAATTGGTAAATTAATGAACAGGAACAGTGAAAAGAGAGAGAGAGAGAGAGAGAGAGAGAGAGAGAGAGAGAGAGAGAGAGAGAGAGAGAGAGAGAGAGAGAGAGAGAGAGAGAGAGAGAGAGAGAGAGAGAGAGAGAGAGAGAGAGAGAGAGAGTAATTCAAGCTTTACAATAGATAACAATTCATTTTACTGGAAAAACTACTTATGGGATGTGTTGGCATACAAGGAGTGACCACTTAAATCCTTCACCAACATCATTAAGCCAGTTCAGGACTAAAGTATACTTACCAGTTGGTCATTAAGCTATTGTAATGTCCTTAACAACACTCCAATTCTTGATAACCCTTAAAGGCGAATACCAAACCCGAAATTTAAGCGAAATGTTATTACTGTTTAATATATTATAAGAGAGTGGGAGTCTCTCCCTTTCTCTCTCCCTCTCTCTCTCATCTTAATTTATTTCTCTATCTCACAAAATTCCCCATTCCCTTCTCCTGTTCTCCCCCACACTCCATCACTCTCCTCCCTCACATTTATTATATTCGATCTGAATTCCGTCATATAATCTTCGATCATTCACACTGTTCCGTTAACTCTCCACTCACCCGTTCTCCCCAGCATCTCATTCCCTCGCTCCCAAGCGGCGTGCCCCTTCCCCCCTCTTCCTCCTAATGCTTCCTGCGCCTCAACAACACACACACTACCCTGCTCAGCCTCCATTAAGACAAGCAGATCTCCAGACAAGTTTCCAAGAGCCGGTGGTACGAACCAATTAAGAATAACAAACAGTTGCTTGAGGAACGTCGAGTGGCTCTTCCTGAGATGTTCGAGTGCCGACGGATCCCTGGGGTACACGCCAGGGGGAGGGAGAGAGAAAGCAAGAGAGGAGGTAAGTGAGAGAGGGAGGAAGATAAACAGATAAAAAGGGAGAGTACAGAGAAGGGCGTAAGAAGTACAGACAACAGCAGGCAGATTGGAGACGAAAGGAGAATCAGCAGGCAAATACAATTAAGAGAAACAGTAGGAGACTTGGTGAAGTAATTAGCGAGTCAGTGAAACACACCTGAGTGATGAAGCAACAAGCTATAGTGGAGGATGATGACGTAGCGAGAGTACCCCACTTCTTCCAAAATAATAAGTATATTCAATCTCAAATGGGTGAGTAAGGACATAATACGGAGAACCAGTGTATACCTCAACTAGCGTATACTACAACTGATGTATACCTCAGCCGGTGTATACCTCAACCGGTGTATACCTCAACCAACGTACACATTGTTAAGTCACCTGTGTCGTTTGCTTCTGACTAAGGGGCCCTTGTAACCTTAAGTGGCCCTCGAGCCCTTAAGGGGCCCTTGCTCGTACCCTTAAGGGACGCTCGTACCCTTAAGGGGCCCCTCGTACCCTTAAGGGGGCCCCTAACTCGTACCCTTAAGGAGTCCTCGTACCGTTAAGGGGGCCATCGTCCCCTTAAGGGGGCCCTCGTACCCTTAAGGGGCCCTCGTAACCTTAAGTAGCTCTCGTATTGAAAATGATAATGTTGCACAAGCACTGGAAATACCGTGTATATATATATATATATATATATATATATATATATATATATATATATATATATATATATATATATATATATATATATATATATATATATATATATATATGCGAACAAGCCTGAATGGTCCCCAGGACAATATGCAACTGAAAACTCACACCCCAGAAGTGACTCGAACCCATACTCCCAGAAGCAACGCAACTGGTATGTACAAGTTTTCAGTTATATATATATATATATATATATATATATATATATATATATATATATATATATATATATATATATATATATATATATATACGAGAGTGTCAGACCACGAAGGAAGGACAGGACTAAGACAGGAAATTCGTTAAGTACTTCCGTATTTAATAATACATCTTCAGAAGGATGGACATTACAAGTCGATTGATGAAGGTTAAGCCACCAAAGATGTGGCACGGGCATGAATAGCCCGTAAATTACAAGTAAGTAATGGTGGGTATATAGGAATGAGGGGAGGTGACAAACAATGTCCTTGTTCGCAAACAAAAGAGGAAACTGCAGATGGCCTAGAACTCACCTATACATGTGAATTCCAGGAATACTAATGATATAATAATGAGACATTAATGAGGTAATAATGATATATTACAGATATATTAATGAGATAATGAGATATTATTAAGATAACTCTGAATAGATTATCTTACTTTACTCCTTTTTTAATTGATCAATAAAAAATGGGTCTAAATTATTCCTAATTTTCAAATTGTATGGTTTAATGATCCGCATTAAAGCAGATTCAATAATGTTTCTGTTGATAATAAATTTTATAATTCGTTATTGAAGAACTGCATAACAATTATTCTTTTCTGCCCGAAAGGGCAGAAAAGGAGAAGACAGATAAGGAGATATTTATTTAAGATAAGGAGATAAGGACAGATAAGGAGAAGGGGATGTGATCTGCACTTGAGATGTGACAAGACAAAATTACAGGTGAGATGATTAACGTCGAAGAATATAAGAACACATAAAGAACATGAATAATTTAATATTACAATTTCAAGATAATCATTCCCTGTTAATATTTTTGTGCCACGCCGAATGTAAATTATATATTATCCTAAATATTTATGGAAATCGCTGGATAACAACATTTGGACCTGCTAAGGCCCTGTTTTCGAAGCCTCCGGACCTATTGTGGTCTAGTCGACCGCGAGGCCAAGCACCTTTAAGGTAAATGAGGTCACGGTGACCTAATTTTCTGCCGTCGGCCAGGATGCTCACTCACCCCGCTGCAGTTATTTTATTTTCCAATAAGCACATAATGATAACACATGGAAGGAAAGACGCAGTCCTTATTAGATGAGATCCAGTTAAACAAGGATTCGACGACCGGATGGAGTTTGCACTAGCAAACTCTTTGGATTGGTGTGGATTGGTGTGGATTGGACCAAATGTAAACTCCCCAGCTGGTATTCTTTCGAATTTAGGGATGTTGTTGTACTCACTGCTATGGCTGTATGTTCCTTTACACGATACGTAATTAGACCACTACCCCATGTCACTTGATCACAAATTTAAAGCAAATTAGACCAGTAACTAGTTCACGCACACAGCACCGTCCCTGTGCCAGGTAAGTCCACTACAGGCTCACCATAGCCCGTGCTACTTGGAACTTGTTCTGAGTAGCTGAATCTATAACAACAACAGTAACTAGCTCATCATAAATAAACACACACGAGAGGCGGAGAGATCTATTACCTTCCCGCCACTGCCCACAAGATGGGGGATAAGCGACCCATAATAAACTTTATTAAACTAAAACAATGGATTTAGCAAACAAAGTGTTCAACCCCCGAGTTTGTTGAGGTGATTTGGCCCCTAAGCGGGATTTATTGCAATTCTTGCCATAGAAAACATTCACAATATACAAGCTGAAAACAACATCACACAGACCATATACACTGACGGATCACTCAACACAGCTACAGGGAGGGCAGGAAGTGCTGTTACTGATTATCAGCCCGAGGGAGGGCAGGAAGTGCTGTTACTGATTATCAGCCCGATGGCAGCACAATTCAAAGGAATATCCGAATTAGTAACTGGGCGTCCACAATGCAAGCCGAGTTGGTAGCGATACTGGTAGCACTCGAAATTATTGACAACACTGAAGTAGACAGCTTAATTATTTCCGACTCTCTTTCTTCACTACGAGCAATAAACAGTTTGCAATCAAGTAATAAGGTGCTTGTCTTGGAAGCTAGATGTAGATATATACGAATACTTAGCAAGAGGGTTAATATATAAATGTTGTGGATTCCTTCTCACATTGGCCTGCAGGAACATGACAAAGTTGACGCCCTTGCTAAGGCTGCAGTAAATAAAGACAGTATTGAACGGAATCTTGAGTTATCAAATAGGTCCCTTAAAAGTGTCATTAGACAATATGAGGAAAGTAGAACAGTGCAAACTGGAACTAGCAGGTCCATTGTTCATCACAATGAAATGTGTGAAGTAAAACATGTGTATGGGGCAAGTAACAAAGTCAGTAGACTAACAGATGTTGTCACAGCTCGTATAAGACTTGGCTACAAGTATCTCTGGCAGTTCGGCTTGTATAGGGATCTAGATGAAGTAAAGTGTAAAGTGTGTGGATAAAGACAGGGACACACACTCCAACACTATATCTTGGATTGTAGTAAAATTGAGCCATTTAGAGATAAATCTAAGCTCACTCTGTATGGTATGGCAACCTATCTTATTACCATGGATAAATTACCTGAAATCCTTGCACTGTATCCACATTTCGCTTCCAGTAGATAAACGACATATGAGATTCAGAAACAAGTAGTGTATTGTGAAGACTAATAATAAACAGAAGCTCCCCTATGACTCCGTAATATCCCCATTGGTCAAACTATTATGTATTAGCGATAAGACCTACCACTAATGTATGATGACTTACTGTAAATATATAGCTCTCTAAATAGCACTTTCTCTGTAACTAGCTGACATTGTAACTATAAGGTGTAAAGGATAGATGAAATTGTTTATGTAATAATCTAAGATGAGGTCTGATAAAGAATGTTGTGCCCTCTGTAATGCTTTTGCGCTACCGCTCACAGGATGAGTATGGGGTGCACAATAAACTAGCCGCCTTCGACAGCAACAATAAAAAAAATATCAGTCTTGCTTTAACGATGGAGAACTTACGTGTTGGAGAGTGTGGATGTTTCCTCTTCCTTCTCCTTCTGTGCCGCCTGCAAGGTGGCACAGGAGGGTGAAACACGATGCTCGACTCCTTGTGTTGAATAATACTGAGCTTATAGGTTAAACATAATGCCTCGCTGACCTTAAGATATCTCTGAGATTATGATTCTCTCTCTCTCTCTCTCTCTCTCTCTCTCTCTCTCTCTCTCTCTCTCTCTCTCTCTCTCTCTCTCTCTCTCTCTCTCTCTCTCTCTCTCTCTCTCTCTCTCTCTCTCTCTCTCTCTCTCTCTCTACCATCTTTTTCTCTCTCTCTCCTGTCTTTTCCCCAACGTTTCTTCCACATTATCTTTCCAACCATCTCTCACGCCCCCCCCCCTCATCTCTCTCCCACACAACAGGCTTCCTCTCACTCTCTTCTTTCACCCAGCCCCCTTACCCACTCTCACACACACACACACACAGCCCACTTCTCCTCCTACTACTCCTCTCTTTCCCCCACACGTCAGACATGATGCTCTTCTCTCGTCTCTTGCACAACAGCCTCCCTCATTCACTGTTCCCGGCGCCTCTCTCTCTCAAACAACACTCCTCTCAATTCTCTTTTTAATTTAATCCTTGGTCTCTTTTCTTACTGAATGGAAATTAATAGTAATGTTAAAGGTATTCAACATTTGTTGAATTAATGAGAAAATCAGTGGGAGCCGTGATGTGGATTCGAACCTATGCACTGGGTAATCCCACGCACGCTTCCACCTGATACATCACGTTAATGTAATTTCTCTGACTATTAGTAATAGTAGTAGTAGTGGGATTAGTAATTCACGTATTTTAAATACTAGTATTGATGGTATAAATTGTATTTTTAATTGTAGGATTACACTCGAGGTTCAATCGCATTTAGCTATATTTTTATTGTCTATCTATAATTGATTCGTTTCTAGCTTCAGTTTAAGCCAGAGTGGAGAATGGAAGAAATATTCTGACTTTTCTATCCCAATCTCTCTGCCCAGATAGAACTTATAGAACTGCCCAGAGACAGTTGGTGGGGTTCCCAGTAGATTACTCTGGTATTGACCGAAGGGTCTCTAATCAAACGACACACATCGTAACTCTCTTTCTCTCTCACATTCGCTTTTCCTCTCCCTCTCTCTCTCTCTCTCTCTCTCTCTCTCTCTCTCTCTCTCTCTCTCTCTCTCTCTCTCTCTCTCTCTCTCTCTCTCTCTGTCTCTCTCTCTCTCTCTCTCTCTCTCTCTCTCTCTCTCTCTCTCTCTCTCTCTCTCTCTCTCTCTCTCTCTCTCTCTCTCTCTCATCCATCAAAGCATGGTATAATAAACTCCTTATCCTGAGCAGAACAACAACTCTGTAGTGAACTCCAGAGAACTAAATTATTCCGTCAAGAAGTTGGAAGTCAATTCTCGACAGTTTGCCTTAACTCTAAAGACAAACAACTTTCTCCTCTCCTCGAATGACATGGACTAATGCTCAAAAATTAAAAATATTTTGGAAAACTATATATATATAGCAGTTGTTCAGTAAAGCAATATTAAATTTTCTATTGAAAAGAAAAGCTGTAAGCTGATCAAGCTAACTTTATCCCCAAAGATCTACACACACATATAGAGAGGTCTGTATCACAGCGGTTAGTGTAATCGGCTCATAAGCGACTGGGACAAAGGTCGATTCCAAGGCAGGGAGTGAAGGACCTTTCTTCATTTCATTGGACGCATTTCTGAACACCTTATGCCTCTGCTCACCTAGTAGTAAACTGGTATTCTGGAGTCAAGAGGCGTCTACGATATGTTACTGTTCAGCATTTCCACTTAAATTCTCACTTCATTTGCTGTTTGTCGGTTTTCCTCATGTTTCTCTTCAAGTCTCTTTTTCCCCATCTCTTCCTCCGTCTCATTTCCTCCAATCTGTTTCTTCTCCGTCTCCTCTCCCCCAACCCACTATTGTTTTATCTCTTTTACCCCTAGCACTCTATTCCTCTGTCTCCTTTCCCCCATTTCTCTTCTTCCCCCCCCCTCTTTCCTATCTTCCCATGTTCCTTTTAATTTTTTTTCCTTTGTCGTTCTTCTCCATCTCTCTTTTCACTCGCAATTCCCTTCAGAAGTCAAGAGATGAGGGGTAGGATACCATCATCTTTCCCCTTTCCCCTCCAGGAGTCAAGGGGTAAAGAGAAAGAGAGAGAGAGAGAGAGAGAGAGAGAGAGAGAGAGAGAGAGAGAGAGAGAGAGAGAGACGGGTGGACGATCATATACCGAGGGCTGGTCTCATCGTTCTGAAGTCCATCATCTAACCTGAGCAAGAGGCTCTCTCTCTCTCTCTCTCTCTCTCTCTCTCTCTCTCTCTCTCTCTCTCTCTCTCTCTCTCTCTCTCTCTCTCTCTCTCTCTCTCTCTCTCTCTCTCTCTCTCTCTCTCTCTCTCTCTCTCTCTCTCTCTCTCTCTCTCTCTCTCTCTCTCTCTCTCTCTCTCTCTCTCTCTCTCTCTCTCTCTCTCTCTCTCTCTCTCTCACCCTCTCTCCCCCCCTCCCCCCCATGTTATCTGAAACTAATAGACGTCTTCGAGCCCGGATACTGGCGAGGGAGGAGGGGCAGGAAGCAGCGAGGAGGAGGAGGAGGAGGAGGAAGGAACGAAGAAGGAAAGGTGGGGAAAGGAAGGGAAGGGAGAGAGGGCAAATGGAGAGCTGACAGAAAGGAGGGAAGTAAATCAGATTGAGGGAGAATATTGATTACCAGAACTATCCCTTGTTCCTTAAAAGTGAAACCCTTGTGAAATGGAGGAATATAAGATAAAGAAAAACATGAGTGGAGAAGAATGATGGAGAAACGACACAACGAAAGCGTCAACAAGGGCGTGAAAAGGGAAAGAGAATAAAAAATAAATGAACTGAGTATAAAGATAAAAGAGGGGGGGGGGACGAAGAGAAATGAGAAGTGCGAATAAGAATGGAAACAAGTAGGAGAAATATTCTCGGAAAACTGGTAAATAAATTTGGCAATTAATAAAAGTAGTGAGCTGGAGAGGAAAGAAGGGAGAGCAAGAGAGAGAAAGATAAAGAGACAGACAGACAGACAGAGAGTGAACACCATATAACATAAGGAAGACAGGAGATAAGGAAAGTTAATTAAAACAGAAACAAAGGAACAATAAAGTAAAATAACGGAGGGATAAAGACAGAATATCAAACACAACAAATAATAAGAACACAAATGAACAGAGTACATAACAGGATAAAGGAAGATAAATGAGAGAAAGGATAAAAAGAATGACTTAACAGGTAGAAGGGTTAAACAAGACAAGGGAGAAAAAATAATACGCAAAGAGCAATAACAGGAAATGAGAGATAGAATCGATGAGAAAGAAACGCCAAAGTGAGATGAGAACAAAGAGGGAGAAACACAAGGAGATAATAATAATTAACACAGGGGAGAATAAAGGAGAACCAAGACACGGTAATGAAGGGAAGCAAATAATAAGAAATTAAATATTTATCATTATATTTGAATCATTATTTTTATCTTACAAATCTCTTATTAGTTACTTTAGATGTTGTAAGATCCACATGTTTCCTCTTTCACGCATTTACAAGATGCTTTGAGGGTTGAAGAGATTGTGTTTCTTGTCACTCTGTTGTCAAAATTTTTTTTATAACTGTTAGTATTTTTTCACATAGCTATACCTGGCTCACTCCGCTGACACAGCTAACATACATCTGGCGCATATCTTAAACGCACCTGGCGTGCCTAGCAGGTGGTACACCTGATTCACACCTGACACGGAACACATGTACAAGTGAACTGACACACGAGTGAAACAAGTGAAACACACCTGAAACATTTAGGACATACCTGCGACACCTAGTACAGTTGATCCAATCCTGATAAAGCTGAACATGAGACTCACACGTGACACATATGAAAAGCCTGGCTTTAAGGTGCGAAGTTTCATTTTGGCTAATTGCGGGTAAAGGAATAAATAGGGCGGTTGTAGGTATGGGCCGGATACGGTAGTTAAGTTTGCCTCTCACAAGATGTGTGGCCAGATCTTCAACTGTCATATTAAAAAGTGGATAATATTGTTAATTTTGGATTCGTCTCCACAGTTTATTTTATTATTAATATTATTATTATTATTGAAGATGAATGAAAAAAACAAATTTAAGTTTAAGTGAATTAAAACCCAATTTTTGGATGTAACTTACATCCGAAAATTGTGTTTTAATACACTTAAACATAAATTGGGTCTTTCATTTATCTTCATTCAAGTAATCCGACATAGTAGTAAGTTTCTTCATTATTATTATTATTTTACTCATGATTTCCACGTGGGGGATAATTCAAAATCAACAAAGGGTGGATTAAAACTATTTAAACAGCAACACAACACTTAATTAACCTATATTAAATGCTTAAGAGGATTATTATTGGAGTAATTGCTATTAGGATTAAATTAGGAGTTACGTTATTGTGAATGACTGCCGTTTTAACAAAGTTTGAAAAACTGGTTTACTCTATAAGAAAACGAGACATAAATGGTCCCCAACTCTCGTTAATTACTGCCTCTCATTCAGCTCTGATTCACTCTGAGCTAATCTGAGACTTTGATGCATATGTCATTTGATCTTCCAGTTCCTTTGCCTCTGTGTTTGGTGTGCCTTTACCTCTTTATTGGGAATTCTTTCTTCTTTCCTGTTCGACCCTTCTCCAGACTCTCTGGGCTGTAAGTCGTCCAGATATCTTATCAAAGAAAGTCTTGTGTCCATCAATTCAGCAGAGAGCGAACTCGTTCCCCTCTTTGTTTACGATATCCTCCTGTTTTCGCTTTGTCAAGCACTCTAGACATTTGTGTTATCCACTCATACCTCCTCCTCCTCAATACTTCAGTCTTTCACTCTTTTGCTCTCTCTCTCTCTCTCTCTCTCTCTCTCTCTCTCTCTCTCTCTCTCTCTCTCTCTCTCTCTCTCTCTCTCTCTCTCTCTCTCTCTCTCTCTCTCTCTCTCTCTCTCTCTCTCTCTCTCTCTCTCTCTCTCTCTCTCTCTCTCTCTCTCTCTCTCTCTCTCTCTCTCTCTCTCTCTCTTTCTCTTTCTCTTTTCCCCCTCCCCTGTGTCTTAATTAAGATTTTATGTCTCTTAAAGTCACTGATATTTACGCTTCGGATGTTAAACACGAAAACGAGGGGAGTTCATGAGTTAATATAGTGAGGAGAGAGAGAGAGAGAGAGAGGAGAGTGGCCACTCTCTCTCTCTCCAGACACTCCTCATTTCATTGTCTCCACTCCTTCCCCTTCCTCCCCTTCCCTAGTCTCTTCATCACCCTTCGTGTCCTCCCTCTCCTCCCCCATTTGGCCTCTCGCATTTTTCGTCGCTGGTGCTTTATCTTTCTTTTTTTCTTCTTCTGTGCGCTCTTTCATTCATGTCCGTCACGTCTCTTGCCTCCCTCTGTCACGTCTTTCTTCTTCTCCAGCCATTTATTCACTTTTTTTTGTGTGTGTCGTCTAGATTCGCCGTTTTATTTTTATCTCCTGCTCTCTCCCTTCCCTGGTGGTAAGTCTTCTTTATTCTTTGATGCAGGTATTTCTCTGTCCTCTCTGCCTCCTGACATTCCTCTAAACACTCAACCCTCTTTCTCTCTCTCTTCATCATTCCCTCTACCATTTCTCTCTCACTCTCTTAGTCTCATTCCCCATATCCTCTCACTAACGAGGTATGCTGAACTCTGTAACTACTATATGAATACTGGAACACTTGATATATTGGACTTGTACCCAAGATTGACCATGTAATGTATCAACTATACACTGTATGTGATGTAACTATATAACCTGAGCTTGTAAAAGACTCATAATAACCTTCAGTGGTTAAGTGCTTATATTAATAGTTTCTATCCACACTAGTTTCTATATCAGCTATGTTACCCTGTCGGAGTAGGAGAGACATAAATGTATGTGTGTGTGTGTATGTATATATATGTCATACCTAGTAGCCAGAACGCACTTCTCGGCCTACTATGCAAGGCCCGATTTGCCTAATAGGCCGAGTAATTTTATTTATTTAAACAAAATTGTTTCCAATTGGTTTATTTGAAATATTATTATTATATTATATTAAGAACATAAATGATTGACTTAGTTATGTTTGTTTAGGTTAGGTTAGGTTAGGTAAGGTTGGTTAGGTTCGGTCATATATCTACGTTAGTTTTAACTCAAATTAAAAGAACTTAACTCATACATAATGAAATGGATAGCTTTATCATTTCATAAGAAAAAAATTCGAAATATATTTAAATTCGGGAAAACTTGGCTTATTAGGCAAATCCAGCCTTACATAATAGGCCGAGTACTGCGTTCTGGCTACTAGATACAACATATATATATATATTATACATATATATATATATATATATATATATATATATATATATATATATATATATATATATATATACATATATATATATATATATATATATATATATATATATATATATATATATATATATATATATATATATGTGTGTGTGTGTGTGTGTGTGTGTGTTTGTGTGTGTCAGTGACAGTGTTAGACACGGAGGAAGAATTGAAACAGGAATGTCCTTAAGTACTTTCGTATATTAATACTTAATACATCTTCAGAAGGAATGTGTGGAATTGATTCTTTCTGAAGATGTATTAATATACGAAAGTACTTCAGGAAATTCCTGTTTCAATTCTTCCTCCGTGGTCTGACACTGTCACATTTTTCATCACGTGTTAATTTTCGTGATTTACACACATGTGTGTATGTATGTATATGTGTAAAGTATATGTGGAAGCTAGTCAAAATTGCATTTCACCTTTGTAATGCACATTAATGACACTATGTAAAAGACGCATCGAACACTTTATGTTGGGCAGACGTAACTGTGTATCTATGTTTTTATGTATATAGGTTAGATCAGCATTTTAAAAGCACTACAATCACCTTCTGTGGTTGAGTGTTCAATAAATCCCTGAACTATACGTTTAACAGATCTCTCACCCTGTCCATGGAGGACAGAAGAAAAGGTATATATTCTGGTTAGCATTGTAAATGTGTGGCCACGTCTGTGGTAGAAAATAATAAAAAAAAACTAACCGTGGTTCTTACCTCCCATCCCGTTTCCCTTGTTTCCCATCGACACACTTCTTCCGTTCCTTATTATATTGGCCCCCCTCCCCCCCCCCACCCACCTCTCCCTCCCCCTCCCCCCCCCCCACCTCTCCCTCCCCCTCCTCCCAACTCGGGACATGGGTTTAGCAGCCTATAACTTACACAACGGAGATAGAAGTACCAGTTTACGCTTAACTTACTGCCCTGCCGACGAATGAAGAGACAAGGAGAAAGAATACCCAGGGCCTTCGATCTGATAACACCTGACCTCACTTCATCCTATATGTAAAACATTCTCTTACCTTTGCCAATTTGTATCATCTTTTCAGTCTTTGCACTTATGAACCCATCCTTGCCCTTGTGTGGCAGTGCACAATAGAAAGTTGTTTTCACATATCCATACATTAAAACATTGATTGTAACCATGATATATATGTACTTCCGCCTACAGTTTAGACCTATCGTCTTATGTATGACCCTCTGTCCTGCGTGACAGTGAATACCAGCATTATCCTCACTTTAATAAGACTTAATCGAAATCCTCAGATTAGGCAAAATTGGAATTAATTTTGTCAATAAAGATGTTAATAATAATAAAGTCTTTGCAGATGTTGAAGAGTGTTTCAGCGAAACGCGTCTTTTAGCGACATGTGCCAAGAATAATTAATATTGTGAGGAAATTTGTGGATATTTTCCATTCTACGCAAATATCTTTTATCATCTGGAGGGTGAAGAAGCATTAAATGACTTAATTTTTCCATTTTAATTGTTCGACGTTTCGTCAGCAACGTGACATATTCAGGAGTACACTGTTGAACTGATACAGGTATACTGATCTTTCAAGATTCTTGTTTAAGATTCAGCTTCTCTCAAAACAAAAAGTTCCATGTAGCTATAAGTTATAAGTGTGGGTACACCCCGCTCTTCGATTCACCTAACACCCCCCCCCCCCTTTAGTCTTAGGGAGTGGCAAAGGATAAGGTTAGAGGATTGTTGCTGACTCCGACATTTAGTTGTCCGCCAGATGTTCCATCTTCCTTCTGGATCAATAGAGGACCATCAAAGTCGAACTCATCTGGATGTTGATTACTGGTGTCACCTCCCCAGTGAACACGTCCTCGAGCTTACAAAGGCTCCTACGATCGTCGGTGCGTGTGATTATTGATTTGGAAAATATTCAAAAGAAAATAAGTCACAATGTTGTTATGTTTAATGACATGTGTATCAGAGAAAACATGATCCTAATAAAATAAATATAGTCTCAGACCACGGAGGAAGAATTGAAACAGGAATTTCCTTAAGTACTTTCGTATATTAATATATCTTCCATTCCTTCTGAAGATGTATTAATATACGAAAGTATGTGTGAGGAGGACGAGGGGATGGGGGAGGGGAGAACTGGGAGACAGGGGAAGGTTGTTGTGGCTCAGCAACGCACATGTGTGTGTGATAAAAAATTTCAAAGTATATATATATATATATATATATATATACCTAACCTACCTAACCTACCTAACCTAACCTAACCTAGCTTTTTTTGGCTACCTAACCTAACCTTACCTATAAATATAGGTTAGGTTAGGTTAGGTAGGGTTGGTTAGGTTCGGTCATATATCTACGTTAATTTTAACTCCAATAAAAAAAAATTGACCTCATACATAGAGAAAAGGGTTGCTTTATCATTTCATAAGAAAAAAATTATAGTAAATATATTAATTCAGGAAAACTTGGCTTATTAGGCAAATCGGGCCTTGAATAGTAGGCTGAGAAGTGAGTTCTGGCTACTAGGTACGACATATGTATATATATATATATATATATATATATATATATATATATATATATATATATATATATATATATATATATAATCTCCTCGTAGCCCTCCACAGCTGGCAGTCAGAACTCATCAACCCATGAGAGGCAGCAAAATCCAGCCACAGTGAAAAGTAAATGTGGAGCGGAGGAGGGAATTAATCAGAGCAGACGAGTTCCCCGCCAGCCAGGTCCTCGCCTCGGCTTCCTCCGCAGAGATTGGATCCACAAACGAGGTTCCTCAGTTTTGTGGGTCCCTGCGCCGCCCGTCCAGCCAGAGGTCAAGGGACCAACGCTGAGTCTGCTGGTGGATTTATTTTGCTAGTTTGGTTCTGATATGTTGAATGCATTTGTTAAAACTCTTTACTGATGGGTGGTTGTGTCATTAGATTGTCATACGTGGCCAAGAAGGTAGGATTTTAAAATGCTTTACCTAGAAGGCAAAAGGTCTAATAGCCAGACGTTCTGAATTCTCTGTAATGTTATACACAAGAACCAGTTGTTTATTAGTTATATGAACAGACTATAAGACGCAAATTGTTAATTATTTAGGTCTAGGTAATGGGTGTTTCAGCCATAATTTGGGAACATGAGACATAATTAAGATTAATGAAGACTAGACACTCCGGAATTCGCATCTTCCATCAAAACATCGTACAAATAATACATGTATCTATGTGCCTCTGTTAGTCTGTCAGTTTTTCCATCTGTATGTTTGTCTATATTCCTGTCTATCTGTCTGTCTCTCTCTCTGTCTCTCTCTCTCTCTCTCTCTCTCTCTCTCTCTCTCTCTCTCTCTCTCTCTCTCTCTCTCTCTCTCTCTCTCTCTCTCTCTCTCTCTCTCTCTCTCTCTCTCTCTCTCTCTCACACACACACACACACACACACACACACACACACACACACACACACACTGCTGTGAATATGTCTTTTCGCGACACTGTTAAAAGTGATGTGTCATAAATGTCGCCGTTATAACTGAGGAAAGTATCGTAAATGCTACCCCCGTTTGCGATACTTTTGTGAGTTACGACGTATTGTAGTGCGCTGCTTGATGAACGTGCTGCACGCTCAGACGATACGACGTATTGTATTACGTCATACGATACTGCAGTGGTGTCTGCTGTATCACACACCTGCAACAACTTTTTTGTATTAACCTATTAAGGTAAATGTGTATTTGTGTAGCAACTGTAGACTATATGAGAGGGGGGTGTACAGTGTGTCAAAAGCTTGCTACCCTAGGCTATATGAAAGGGACTACAGTGTCAACAACTTGCTGCCTAGACTATATGAAGGGAAGTACAGTGTGTGTCAGAAGCTAGCTACCCTAGACAATATGAAGAGGAGATTAGTGTGTGTCAAGCTACGTGATGCTAAAAATCCCCATCACACAGGATGGTTAGTCATACAGAGGCATGTGATCAGTAGTCTGCACTGCCAAACTCTGGATGCATTATGAGGATATCATCAAGAACACGAGAGGTAATAAAGCAATTGCAAACCTTCAAACACACCTTACACAGCAACTTTGCTCGAAGTACCTGACAGACACCTGTCAAAATTCTGATACACACACACACCTGACACCCCTGCTGCCCCCAGCACACCTGACACCCCTGCTGCCCCCAGCACACCTGACACCCCTGCTGCCCCCAGCACACCTGACACCCCTGCTGCCCCCAGCACACCTGACACCCCTGCTGCACCCACCACACCTGACACCCCTGCTGCCCCCAACACACCTGACACCCCTGCTGCCCCCAGCTCACCTGACACCCCCTGCTGCACCCACCATACCTGACACCCCTGCAGCACCCACCACACCTGACACCCCTGCTGCACCCACCACACCTGACACCCCTGCAGCACCCACCGCAGCTGGTAAATCTGTTAATGTTAAATCTGAAAACTCGGACACACACACACCTGATTAACCTGCAATAAGTGACACAGCTTACAAACCTGATCTTTTTGACACATCACATATATTTAACACTTTTGAGATACACCTTACACCACCTAGCACAGATGCTACAAAGAAAACACACCTGCCATACATGACACACGTCTCCTGGATAACCGACACAGTTGACACACACACTTGACACACCTATTGCAACCAGCACAGTTGACACCATCTCGAAGAAGCTAAAATGCCAGATTTCATTCGTGACATTCCTGGCAGAAGAATTGTGTCGTCGGTCTCTGAGTCTCAAGGTTCAAATAGTTTTCTTTTTTTCTCTTGAGTCTTTACTCCATTCTCTCGTTTCCGCATTTTAAATTCCTCGTTCCATTCCCCCTTCTCTGTCCTCTCCGTTCTCGTGTGTCTGTCTTTTTCTGTCTTTTGTGTCTCCTGTGTGTTCACTTTCCATCGCGGAATTTGTTTTATTTCATAATTGCCGTGATTCGTCTTCGAGGTTATCTTGAGATGATTTCGGGGCTTAGCGTCCCCGCGGCCCGGTCCTCGACCAGGTCTCCCTTTTGTTACACACCTCCCAGGAAGTAGCCCGTAGCAGCTGTCTAACTACCAGGTACCTATTTACTGCTAGAAGAACAGGTGCATTAGGGTGAAAGAAACTCTGCCCATTTTTTTCCGCCTCCACCGGGGATCGAACCCAGAGCCTCAGGACTACGAATCCGAAACGCTCTCCACTCAGCTGTCTGGCCCCCTGACAGACTACACACACGAACACACACACACGCTCTCTCTCTCTCTCTCTCTCTCTCTCTCTCTCTCTCTCTCTCTCTCTCTCTCTCTCTCTCTCTCTCTCTCTCTCTCTCTCTCTCTCTCTCTCTCTCTCTCTCTCTCTCTCTCTCTCTCTCTCTCTCTCTCTCTCTCTCTCTCTCTCTCTCTCTCTCTCTCTCTCTCTCTCTTCCTCCCCCTCTCTCTCCCTCCCCCCCCCCTCTGTCTCTCTCTCCCCCCCTCTCTCTCTCTCTCTCCTAAGCTCCCCGTGCTGAAATATATGTTGTTGATTCCCGCACGCAAAATAATTCCTAGTGATGTTCGCTGGAAGTGGCCTTGCTATTGAATTTTCCTGATTTACGAAAGCGTTTGAGCAGCTATGCCGCCATTTCTGGCGCTGGGTTTATTACTGCGTTAGACCCACCTCGGCAACGCTGCAGTAAAATAATTTTCTGTGTCCCCCGAGAGGTGTTTTAGTCAGTGCTGTTGCATGGACTGTGGCACGCAATGAGGCCTATTTACTTTGCTTGATGTAGGTTCAGGGGGGTCACAGCCCCCCAGACCCCCTATCCTACAGCCCCCGCGCCAGGTCTCATAGTCTAATTGCCAGAACACCGGGTTAATTACTTGATCAGTCAGACTGTTCCTGCTAGCAATTCATGTTTGAATACTGTTACAGGGGTCTGTTGGTGATTGTTATTAAATATGATGGGAGGATATTGAAGATTTATACAAGCTTTATTTTACAATAGAGATCAAATGTAGATCAATAAAGAATAAATCAAGAATTATTATACAATCAGATTTATTAACACTAATACTGCCTTATGTTCACGACTCAAGTACTCTTCGTTGGTGGTCAGTCTGGTGTTCTGATGGTCTCCCGCTGTTCATAAGCCTAAATGTAACATCAGAGCAACTATGCAAGTCACTAGGCCCATGAGGCCTATAAGCCCACACATTAGCGTCCACATTGTTCGCCTCCTTCTCGTTAACTCCACTTTGCATACTTCGTTCTGGGAAACACACAGCACAGACTTGCGAATTTAGATTACGTCTAATCGAGGCTTTTCACGTAAAGTCTGTTAAAGGGCCTAATTAACCAATTAAATTCTAAGACTTTAATTAGACACGTGGGACAACAGAAGAATTATTAGCGATATGCATGCACATACATTCATGTGTATTCCGTATGTGAGAAAGAGTAAAGAAATAGAACGAAAGAGGGAACAAGAAGAAATAGAACGAAAGAGGGAACGAGAAGAAAACGAAATAATCAGGAAACAAGCGTTAAGCCTAGTATGATTATACAGCACGTGGAAGGGATATGAGGACAGGATAGGAGCCGGGATATGAGGACGGAGGGAAGGAACTGTGTCTAACCACTTGGGCAATCAGGGCTCGAACGCCGACCTGCAAGAAGCGAGGCTGTAGCTGTACTGACCAGTCCAGAGTGGTTGGAAAGTGGGAGCACGAGAGAGGGAAAAAACATAGAGTGAGGAATAACGATAAAAAACTAATAGATTGCAAGGTAAAAATCGCATGCGATAACACATTGCAAAATATACTGCGCACATCTGTGGTGGCCCAGCACGATGGTTCGATCCTGCTGTCCTACCCCTAAAGATTGTCTCATAGATGTAGCACAGAGTTGTGATGTCACTAGCACATAGTTGTGATGTCACTAGCACATAGTTGTGATGTCACGAGCACATAGTTGTGATGTCACTAGCACATAGTTGTGATGTCACGAGCACATAGTTGTGATGTCACTAGCACATAGTTGTGATGTCACGAGCACATAGTTGTGATGTCACTAGCACATAGTTGTGATGTCACGAGCACAGAGTTGTGATGTCACTAGCACATAGTTGTGATGTCACTAGCACATAGTTGTGATGTCACTAGCACATAGTTGTGATGTCACTAGCACATAGTTGTGATGTCACTAGCATATAGTTGTGATGTCACTAGAATAGGAACTTTCTTTCTAAACAGAGACTATCACCTTGGAACATTAACTCTGGGTTTTTACTGCTTTATTCAGATCCTCTTTACGTATAGACCCCATATAATATAAAAGCAGAAGGCGTTCCTATTGTATAGCAACTCTAACCACCCCCACCCCTCGTCCTCTCAAGGGTTCGAACTTAGGTCACCAGGGAGGAAATCATATAATATACCCTCAGTCATTGATAGTGTCAGGAATGGGTTGGTCGTTTAGTTAAATATTTGTTTTTCTTTTTAAATTTTCATTTAAAAGCTTGTTTTTCTTGAGTCTAATAGCCTGTTTGGTTGCTGCAAATTTAATTGAAATGAGATTCTGCCAAAGACTAGGCTGGTCCTTTGCCTTAGGCGCTGTGTTATTTTCATATATCTTCGTTTTTTCTTCGGTTACACAATGTTTATTCTTTTTCTCACGTGGGAGTTATGGGTTTATCCGGTTCAGCTCTCTGTCTATCCTCTCAAGGCCTTGCTTGTTCTTGTGTTTCAAGGCAGCTCCTATTGACCCATTGGCTAGTTGTATTTGGTTCTCTTGTAAAGGAAGAAATGTATATGTTTATCTCTCAGAATGTTCGGTAATATGTTTATTGTTTGTGATGTGTCTATATAAGTATGAACACGTTGTACTGATCAGGGTGAGAATAGCTTGAGCTACCTCATCCCTTTGTGTGTAATTTTACCTCAATAAACTTATTTCAATGCTATTCATTATTTGATGACATTCATCTCCTGGGATATCTTTTCTACTATGCTTGGATATGGAAATATTTCACGTTTTTGTAGCCGCCTTAGTTGTATGTTAGTCTTCTTCCTAAACATTATCTCTTGACATATTTGTGTGCGAGTAAGTAGCCGCTAAGAAAATAAAACGAAAATTCCGACCGTGTTTCGTCACATTATCAAGGAATACAGACAGAAAGGACGTTGTTGTTGTTGTTATAGATTCAGCTACTCGGAACAAGTTCCAAGTAGCACGGGCTATGGTGAGCCCGTAACTTAACTGGCACAGGAGCGGGGCAAGTAGCACAGGCTATGGTGAGCCCGTGGTGGACTTACCTGGCACAGGAGCGGTGCTGTGCAGAAAGGACAAATGTTTGGGATTATATACCTCACTACACCTAAGTAGATAAAGATCCATTACCCAAAATATCGATTAATGGAGGTGGCATGAAGGTGGTATGATTAACTGGATGACGGAATACCCAGTTACTCATACCACCTTCATGCCACTTTCATTAATCAATATTTTGGTTTATGGATCTTTATCAACTTAGGTGTAGTAGGGTATATAGTCCCAGACATTTGGCCTTTCTGTCTGTATTGCTTGATAATGTGATGAAACACGAAAACGCTCGGAATTTTCAATTCATTTTGTTAGAGGATATACTTACACATATAACCGAATCACGTTATTTTGTGTGAATATTCTTGCATTATTTGTGTGTGTGTGTGTGTGTGTGTGTGTGTGTGTGTGTGTGTGTGTGTGTGTGTGTGTGTGTGTGTGTGTGTGTGTGTGTGTGTGTGTGTGTGTGTGTGTATGTGTGTGTGTGTGTGTGTGTGTGTGTGTGTGTGTGTGTGTGTGTGTGTGTGTGTGTGTGTGTGTGTGTGTGTGTGTGTGTGTGTGTGATTACAAACTAAATGAATTCATATATTTTTGGTAAATATTATTTTTTCTTCAGTACCATGAACGTGATATCAGTAAATATTGCTTAATAGCGCATGTGGACATATCTTTTCTCTATCGTTTACACAGACAGCACTGTGATAAATTCAACTAAAAATATCCGATATTTCACGTTTTCCGTAAACACACACACACTCTCTCTCTCTCTCTCTCTCTCTCTCTCTCTCTCTCTCTCTCTCTCTCTCTCTCTCTCTCTCTCTCTCTCTCTCTCTCTCTCTCTCTCTCTCTCTCTCTCTCTCACACACACACACACACACCACACAGAAGAGTTAGGGGGGACATGATCACCACATTCAAAATTCTCAAGGGAATTGATAGGGTAGATAAAGACAGGCTATTTAACACAAGGGGCACACGCACTAGGGGACACAGGTGGAAACTGAGTGCCCAAATGAGCCACAGAGATATTAGAAAGAACTTTTTTAGTGTCAGAGTAATTGACAAATGGAATGCATTAGGAAGTGATGTGGTGGAGGCTGACTCCATACACAGTTTCAAGTGTAGATATGATAGAGCCCAATAGGGTCAGGAACCTGTACACCTGTTGATTGACAGTTGAGAGGCGGGACCAAAGAGCCAGAGCTCAACCCCCGCAAGCACAATTAGGTCAGTACACACACACACACACACACACACACACACACACACACACACACACACACACACACACACACACACACACACACACACACACACACACAGAGTGCTGGGAAGACGGGACACCACGAGCGTAGCTCTCATACTTTAACTACACTTAGGTAATTACACCCATATTGTTCAGCTGTTTATCTCTCTCCACAACCCCCCTTCCTTCTCCTTGTCCGTCGGTCGGTAAACCTCTTCGCTGTGTCTCATTCGTTTCCTTCCCACGCCTGGCTTTTATTTAATGCGTTATTTGTTTCTCCGTATCTCTCTTAGCTTTATTGTTATTGCAGCTTACAGGCACTTACCGTTAATATTCCCGCGGCGTCCATTCCCATTCCGAGTAACGCAGTGCCGTTACCCGAATTACTCGGCGACCTGCTTACGTGTACTCGCGCGAGCGCCCGAGTACATATACGCAGTACATATACGCAGTACATATACGCAGTACATATACGCAGTACATATACGCAGTACATATACGCACAGATACACAGGGTGTAGTGAAGCACCGGACGACAACTGGACAGTAACCAAGAATTGGAGAGCAGTCTCAGAAAACGGTAAAATGTATATGTTTTTATGTTCGGTATTTTTGCTAGCACTAGAGGAACAATAACTTGATTTGTGTTCCAGTCATGATGTGGTAATGTGTGTGTGTGTGTGTGTGTGTGTGTGTGTGTGTGTGTGTGTGTGTGTGTGTGTGTGTGTGTGTGTGTGTGTGTGTGTGTGTGTGTGTGTGTGTACGAACAACGTTTTATCGACATGTGACAAATATATGATGTTATTGACATTATTAATATATGTATTATTATTATTAAACTGAGCATAAGTGTACGATCCTGAACTATCCCACCTTCGTAATGGATGAAAGCAGTTCCTGCAAGTAGTGTGTGTGTGTGTGTGTGTGTGTGTGTGTGTGTGTGTGTGTGTGTGTGTGTGTGTGTGTGTGTGTGTGTGTGTGTGTGTGTGCGTGTGTGTTTACTTGCATGAGCCTCGGCGTGGGTGAATGAGTTTACCTATTGTTATGCTTACGGAAAATGAGCTCTAGTGCTGGGGCACCACCTCTTACATATACCAGTGATGTAGAGCAACGACTCCCAAGCCACTGTTATGAGTGCGCGCACACGCGTGTGAGAGCGTGTGTGGCAGCTGTTTCATACACGGTCCTCTTTAAAATAAGGCGCTTTAGGCTTTTCGTGGTAAGTATTTGAATATTATAAATTCTTTTGAACAAACCACGCATTGAGGAATCTTACTGGCCTTACTCTGAAGACTCCATGGTGAAAAATGACGCCAAGACCTCAACAAAAGAAAACCAACGGAATTTCTAGCCATAAAAGCTACGTGATTGCTAATATTTCTGCATAGAAGGTCCTCAGTGTGTGTGTGTGTGTGTGTGCACGTGTGTGTGTGTGTGTGTGTGTGTGTGTGTGTGTGTGTGTGTGTGTGTGTGTGTGTGTGTGTGTGTGTGTGTGTGTGTGTGTGTGTGTGTGGTTTGCAGTTCGTAAGACGTTTCCTGCTCCTTCCCCCTCTGGTTCCATTAGAAGAAGCGTGGCACTATTTTTGCCATCTCTTGGAAGGGCGGCCCGGGTCTTCGCCGCAGCTTCACGCAGTCATAAAGATGCAGTGCCAAGCTGAAATGAAAGAAGTGGTGTGTGGCAGTGATGTATAACGCGCTCCTGTGTTGTGGCAGTGGTGTGTGTGTGTGTGTGTGTGTGTGTGTGTGTGTGTGTGTGTGTGTGTGTGTGTGTGTGTGTGTGTGTGTGTGTGTGTGTGTGTGTGTGTGTGTGTGTGTGTGTTTGTGGATCCCTCAGGCACTTATTCGTGTCTGAGGGATCGAGCTCTAACTCTTGGACCCCGCTTTTCTAGCCGCCAGTTGTCTAATGTAATGACTCCTGGCCTATTTTCCTATCAGACCTGCTCCTGGTCTCCTGGCTCCTGATTCCATTTCCACTACCTTACACTTGCTGGTGTTGAACTCTTAACAGCTATTTCTCGTACCAGCTCTGCAGCTCGTTTAAGTCATCTTGGAGAATGATACAATCCTCATCTGTTTCAACCCTTCTCATTAGTTTCGCATCGTCTGAAAACATCAACATATAAGTCTCAACTCCTGCAGTCAAGTCATTTACGTAAATGAAGAATAGTACGGGTTCCAGCACCGATCCTTGAGGTACTCCGCTTGTTACTCTATGCAAGTCCCACTTCTCGCCCTTCATCGTCACTCTCTGACTCCTGTCTGTTAGGCTATTCATTCATAAACAGGAGGTTTGGCTGGTGCATGGAATGGACTCTGGCTTTTGTTTATGAGGACGGGCTGCACAGAGTCAGTCCGTCCTCACATACAAAGATTCAAGCTCGTTAATCCAGCCGCCAAACCCCCTCTTTATGAATGAAAAGCTGTGTACACACGGCTCATAACCGATGACCCAACCCGTCCTTAGACCAGGTCTAATCTATTCAGTGGTCGATCCCAAAGACGCATCATCCCGTCCTCCAAGCAAAGATCCAAAAGTGATTCCATGCACCCGCCAACCCCCCCTGTCTATGAATGAAAAACGGTTTACACACAACTCACAACTGATTTCGTTCGAACATTTCCGGAATAAATGCTTCACTGACGAATATTGTTCGAACCACAACGCTGTAAATACTTCACCCACGTACTACAAATATAAATAATCGCCAACAGAACCTAAACACCTAACCTAACCTAACCTAACCTAACCTAACCTAACCTAACCTAACCTAACCTATGCCAATATATGAACAATATACTATATATTATAATGTTAATTTATATTTAAGAAAATTCCCGTTTTGAATGAACATCATGTAAAAATTTATGAATGCGTCTGTGGGGTCTGGATGTAATGGACTTGAGTCGAGGACGGGTTGAAACGCATTCATCAGTTTTAACATTCTATTCATTCAAAACATAACTTTTCTCAAATATATATCAATATTATATATATTAGCATATTGTGCATATTTAGACATCGGTTAGGTTAAGTGTTTAGGCTCTGTTGGCGATTATTTTTTTGTAGTACGTGGGTGAAGCATTTACAGCGTTATAGTTCAAACAAAAGTCGTTGGCGAAGCACTTGTTCGGAAGTGTTCGGACGTCATTAGTTGTGAGTCGTGTGTAAACCGTTTTTTTTATTCGTAAACAGGGGGTTTGGCGGGTGCATGGAATGGACTTTGGGTCTTTGTTTAGAGGACGGGCTGGATGACGTCCGAACACTTCCTGAAAAAGTGGTTCACTTATTTCCTCTATTCGAACCATAATTCTATAAATGCTTCACCCACGTACTTCAAATATAAATCGCCAACAGAACCTAAACACTTAACCTAACCTACGCCTAACTATACATAGAATTTTTAATGTATAATATTAATTTATATATGAGAACAAACCAATTTTTAATACACAGAGTGTTAAACTTGATGAATGTGTCTGGGGAGGACGGCCGCTGCTTTAAACAGCCTAGTGTGAGGACGGCCGCTGCTTTAAACAGCCTAGTGTGAGGACGGGCTGCACCTCAGACAACCCCTACCGCTTCCTAAAAGTTGTGCTCCACCACGTTATATATTATTCCCCCCCTCCCAAGCCGCCCCTAACCAGAGGCTATATATCTAGACTAAAATTTATTTGCAGAAAGGCGGGGGGTGTATCTCTGAGGGACGCTTGGCTTCCTATCTCTCTCTCTCTCTCCGGCGCTCCAAGCCAATACCAGACGTTCACAAGTATCTTATATATTATACTGCAGATTATTGGCTTTCTAATTTATCTCCTCATCTTACATAAGTATTTTCCGAGGAATTATTTCCGATTTCCACGGAAAATGAAGACAATCTTAAAAATCAATGAGGCAATAAGTCTTTTGCTGACTACATCAAAGATATACAAGATTATGAAGGTAGGTAGGTAGGTAGGGTGCCGAGCAAGGCACCCTATCCTAGGTGTCTTGCCCTAGGGTACGTTTTAGGTTAAGCAAAATCGCTGTCAATTTGACGCTTGCCAGACCAAAGAACAGTGTGGTCAAGGAGCTCCTAAGAAACAAGGAATATCAGTTGATGCTTCGTTGACTGTTCGCTGATAATTGATGTGGTTGATATCAGTAAGTGTTGTATATGGGCCCTTATCTTAATTTGAACAAACTTAAAAACTTAAGAAAGACATTCCAGAACAGTTGAAAATATAGTTGGCAGAGGGATGGATTTAATTGACAGAGTGATTGATTTAGTTGACAAGGATTGAAAGATTTGACAGAGTGATTAATATAGCTGACAGAGAGATTGATATGGTTGACAGGGATTGAATTAACTCACAGGGATTGAAATAGCAGAGGGATTGATATTAATGTTTAGAACTGATAAAATAGACAGGGCTGACATAGCTGACAGAGGGATTGATATGATTGACATAGTTGACAGAATTATTGGTATAGCTGACATCGATTGATATAGTTGATTGAGGAATTTATATAGCCACAAGTTGACAGCATTTGCATTTCAAATCAGTCAACTGCGATTAAAAATCACCTGAATCTGGTTAAAGAATTCTCTACAAAACTGAAGATATCGTTATAATTTTAAGAAGAATATATGTATACCAGTAGAAATTGAAGCCAATAAAATCAGCGGTTTACTAAAGTAATCACAAGTTCAGTCCAGAAAAGTTTACAAAACAAGGGGCAGCTTAAATTCAACAGACTTGATTATTCCTGCCCTTAAAGGTCAGCAACTTGAAGTTAGAACAAGTTGTAGCATTCTGAGTTCTATATACCCCCCCCCCCCTGAGTCCCTTCTCAACACCGTTTTTAATGCTTGACAAGCGTCTTAATTTATCTAATTTGTTGTCTAACCATAAAGCGTACGAATACGTACAAAACTGAGTGAGCTAAAATTTTGGACGTTACTAAGTAGCGTCCAAATTGAATTGCATTAAGTGCAAGGAAAGTTTGTCTCCCGTTGCCGACGTTCACACCTAAATAAAGGAAGTTTTAATTGCATATGTGGTCGATATCCAGCAAGTTCTCTCTATTCCACTCTGTAAAAGATGCAACTGTTTTGCCAAATCAGGAACCTACGAACCCCGAGCGATCCACTTAACCTTTCGAGGTTGATGCATAAGAAAAACGTCAATATTACGTCTAACGCATACTGAGTTAGATATTTCAAGGTAAACTCCACCGCTGTCGTCCATCCTCTGTTGATTTCAAAGTGACGTACTCAAATAGACGTCCAGATATCCTATGTAGGCGTGGTGCCAAAAAAAGGTGCCAACATGGGATATCTGGGCATCCCATGTAGGCGTGGTGCCAACATAAGATATCTGGGCATCCCATGTAGGAGTGGTGCAAACATGGGATATCTGGGCATCCCAAGTAGGCGTGGTGCCAACATAGGATATCTGGGAATCCCATGTAGGCGTGGTGCCAACATGGGATATCTGGGCACATGACTCTGATATCCCATCCCGGTCTTTCATCAAAGTGATGAGTGACGGGAAGAGTTAGCGCAGTAAACCATCGCCAGAGAGCAACACTCGCAATATAGATGATTTGTAACAATAATAAGCGATAAAAATGACTAACAGACCATTCATCAACAGCCTAGTGTACACGGATAACACTTGCCCCACTAATGGAAATTGCGCTGAAGGTGAAACAGTTGCAGAATGTTACGTTTTCCGGCAAAGTTCAAAGCTGGGAAGTAAACGTTCATCCAAATATCACTGGCATTAATGTGCATGTTGACCAATCCACACTAGAAAGTGAAGAGACGACGACGTTTCGGTCCGTCCTGGACTATTATCAAGTCCATTGTGATAATCAATCGACTTGATAATGGTCCAGGGGCCAGATTCACGAAACCACTTATGCAAGCACTTACGAACCTGTACATCTTTTCTCAATCTTTGGCGGCTTTGTTTTCCAATTATTAAACAGTTAATGAGCTCCGAAGCACCAGGAGGATGTTAAGAACAATAACAACAATTGATTGGGAAGTTTTCATGCTTGTAAACTGTTTAATAAATGTAACCAAAGCCGTTAAAGATTGAGGAAAGATGTACACGTTCGTAAGAGCTTGCATAAGTGCTTTCGTGAATCTGGCCCCAGGACGGACCGAAACGTTGTCGTCACTTCACTTTCTAGTATGGGGATTGGTCAACATTTTTCAGCCCCGTAGTTGTGACTCATCTGCATCAATATACATGATAATTAACATCCAGGATTTGGAGGCAATAGTTCCATTAACATACACTAGGCTCTGTGATTAATTATCTAATTTTCGTATTAATATATTTAATGTTTTCGATTAATTATTCGTGTTTATATATTCCAATAAACATTCATTTAGACATTATGTTATGCATTAAGTATATTTACACGCTAATGATTGTTTGAGCCGGACTTGTTTACCCAAAATTCACAATTGTGATAACAAGGCCAGACGATAGACAGTCATTCATTGATCATCCAACTCATCCTCTCAACTAATGCGTCGCATATATATATATATATATATATATATATATATATATATATATATATATATATATATATATATATATATATATATATATATATATATATATATATATATATATACACATATATATATATATATATATATATATATATATATATATATATATATATATTACAAATTAAAGCACGGTAATATTGACGTTGTTAATGCATCGACCTTGATAAGCTAAGTGGGTTGCTTGGGTTCCATGTTTCTGGTTAAGCAAAACAGCTGCAGTTTTTAACGAAGTGGCACGTGGAACGAACTGGCTCAAACATCAGCGCTTATCAGGACATCCGTTATCAGGACGGAGAAAAGTATTGGGTGCTCGTAAGCTCAGAGGCTGCCTGAGTGGGCAAAGTTCCTGGAAGGTAATTACTTTGCCTAACTTTAGAGCATTAGTGGGTTGGGAAAGTAATTGGTTGCGCCTAAGTTGAGAATCTCCGTGAAATGGCAGTATTTAGGGAAGGTAATAATTATACCTAAATGAGTCTGCTGAGATGAGGAAAGGTTATGGTTCACCTTATGAGACTAACGAGCCTTCTGTAGGCATAGTGTGGACTCTCTGAAGACGTTGGATGCTCTCTGAATATCTTGCATGCTCTCTGAAGATGTTTCATGCTCTCTGAAGATGTTTCATGCTCTCTGAAAACGATGCGTGCTCTCTGAAGACGTTACATGCTCTCTAAAGACGTTGCGTGCTCTCTGAAGATGTTACATGCTCTCTGAAAACGTTACGTGCTCTCTGAAGACATTACATGCTCTTTGAAGACGTTGCATGCTCTCTGAAGACGTTCCATGCTCTCTGAAGAAGTTTCATGCTCTCTGAAGACGTTGAAAAGTCACTAAAGATGTCGCAGGTTTTCTCTAGACGTTTCAAGCTCTATCAAGACGTTTTCTATAGCAAATTATGATTAACACTGATTCTAAGGACAATGTTCTCTATAGCATATGCATGGACTGGCAGTACGCTGCATTATGGTTGATGAAGGTACGCTTCATTATGGTTGATGAAGGTACGCTGCATTATGGTTGATGAAGGTACGCTTCATTATGGTTGATGAAGGCACGCTTCATTATGGTTGATGAAGGTACGCTGCATTATGGTTGATGAAGGCACGCTTCATTATGGTTGATGAAGGTACGCTGCATTATGGTTGATGAAGGCACGCTTCATTATGGTTGATGAAGGTACGCTGCATTATGGTTGATGAAGGTACGCTGCATTATGGTTGATGAAGGCACGCTTCATTATGGTTGATGAAGGTACGCTGCATTATGGTTGATGAAGGTACGCTACATTATGGTTGATGAAGGCACGCTGCATTATGGTTGATGAAGGTACGCTGCATTATGGTTGATGAAGGCACGCTTCATTATGGTTGATGAAGGTACGCTGCATTATGGTTGATGAAGGCACGCTTCATTATGGTTGATGAAGGTACGCTGCATTATGGTTGATGAAGGCACGCTTCATTATGGTTGATGAAGGTACGCTGCATTATGGTTGATGAAGGTACGCTTCATTATGGTTGATGAAGATACGCTGCATTATGGTTGATGAAGGTACGCTGCATTATGGTTGATGAAGGTACGCTGCAATATGGTTGATGAAGGTACGCTGCATTATGGTTGATGAAGGTACGCTGCATTATGGTTGATGAAGGTACGCTGCATTATGGCACCTTGGATAACTATTGCGTTTAAGAAATACCCGACAGGCCTCGAGACCTCGTTGATTCCCGTATTGCAGCTGTCAAGAAAGTTTTCCAATGCCACCTCGTTCGTCTCCTCCGTCGGTGTCTCCTGCGTGCGGTTCCTAAAACATTATATATCAGGAAACAACCTTCCGCGTCATCGAATTTCGTGCCACTAATTCACGAAACTCTCGGCGTCTCCACTGAAGTTCTCGGGTAATTGAGCGTGATGTTTCCTGGCCGTGTCACGGAGAGGAGACAGGGGAAATATTTACAGCTTTCTGGAAATTGGTTTCGCAGGACGATGAATCTTTGGCTTCGCAAACGTGTCTCGGAGCGATGTCGGTTTCTTAGTGCTATTCTAGTTGTCCTTTCTCGTCCGTCGGCTCCCTGGCTCTCCTCGTCCGTTGGGTCCTTGGTTCTCCTCGTCCGTCGGCTCCCTGGCTCTCCTCGTCCGTTGGGTCCTTGGTTCTCCTCGTCCGTCGGCTCCCTGGCTCTCCTCGTCCGTCGGCACCCCGGCGCTCCTCGTCCGTCGGCTCCCTGGCTCTCCTCGTCCGTCGGCACCCTGGCGCTCCTCGTCCGTCGGCACCCTGGCTCTCCTCGTCCGTCGGCACCCTGGCTCTCCTCGTCCGTCGGCTCCCTGGCTCTCCTCGTCCGTCGGCTCCCTTCCTGCCGTCGTCAGTCGGCGTCATACCTCCAAATGTCAGTAAATCTTTTTTAAACTTGCTTTTTAACAAAACAAAAAAATATGTCTTCACGTATAACCCTAATACGAACATAGTTTGTATCTTTATCAATCATTTATCAGATGTTGACGAAGTCCTGGATTGTGTCTGCAATGTTTTCAAACCTGGAAGTTCGCCTCTTTATATTTACTTTTGAACTTTATGCAATAAATGAGAAGTATTTGTATCCCGCTGGAGTTCCGCGCTCACAGATTTAAACACAATGGAAGGAAACAAAGTTTTAATGGCAGGGAAGAAAAGAATCTACTGTTTAAAGAAAACTGAATTATATTTTATGTGATAATTTTGAAAGATTAATTAAAAGACAATACTGAAACCTTCGGAAATACGTATAAAATGTTTTGTCGATTCTTTGATTTTGTCTGATTTTGTTACTCTGTCTGTGCCACTCTCTTCAAAATAGCTAATACCTTCCTTAGTCACTTTAAAACCGGTAACAGCATTCCTAGATTCCTTTCAGACCTGAGATGACCTTCGTAAGGTCACACTGAGTCCGGTGACAACCTTCCAAAGTTAATTTCAGACGAAGTTGGTTGCAAGGGTCATTTTATTAGTGTAAACAACGGTTTCAAGTTTTTATCAAACATATATTCATATATCATATATATATATATATATATATATATATATATATATATATATATATATATATATATATATATATATATATATATATTCATAACGTTTGAAACGGGTAACAGAAGCATATTTTGAGATGGTATTTGAATATTTTCGTGTCATTTTTTTGGAATGCTGCTTAGAATGTCTGTCGTTCTAGAGCATTTGAGAACCATTTCTAATTTCAATACACGTTCAGATGCAAAGGTAAACGTAGATTCGGAGTTTCATCTTGCTTAGTGATCATAGATGTGATATTGTAAATAGTACACAGGCTATTCACACTGCAAAGTATGAAGAAAATTATTTGTACCAATATGGCTGAAAGTTAATAACTCAACCCACACATACGATATGAATGGAATTGACACTTATCAAATCCTCTATCCTTATCAAATCCTGGATACTTTTCAAGTTCCGGATCCCTTATCATGTCTTAGATCCTTATAAAGTCCTCACACTTATCAAGTACTGGACCTTATCAAGTTCTGGGGCCTCATCAAGTCCTGCACACTTTTTAAGTTTTGGACCCTTATCAAGTTCTATAGGCCCTTATCAAGTCATGAACCCTTATCAAGTCCAAGGCCCTTATCAAGTCCTATAGGTCCTTATCAAGTCCTATAAGCCCTTATCAGGTCTTGTACCCTTATCAAGTCCTATGCCCTTATCAAGACCTCGACACTTATAAGTCCTTGTTACTACCTGATAAGGATCCAGGACGGACCGAAACGAAAGCACTTTTCATTGTTTTTTTTTTTTTCTTGAATGTGTGTTATGGGTTAGTCAACTCAGCAGCGGTTCATGCATCAATTTGCATTATTTATATTGTGTAAGCGGTAACCGCGTAATAAAGAGCACTTCAACAAGGCTATAAGAGCCTGACAATAATTGAAGAGCAAAACTTAATCTTCAGCTGCCCTCTGTTGAAAACGTCGCCCCAGACTCGGAGGAGACAACTTTATCCTATTACCAAAGTCTCTAATCAGAAAAGTTTGGGCGGAGAAACACCCCCAACACCAGACCTGCACTTTGTTAGACGCAGTCTGGTGTCACTACGGGTCACCCCGACACCAGACCTGCACTTTGTTAGACGCAGTCTGGTGTCACTACGGGTCACCCCGACACCAGACCTGCACTTTGTTAGACGCAGGCTGGTGTCACTACGGGTCACCCCAACACCAGACCTGCACTTTGTTAGACGCAGTCTGGTGTCACTACGGGTCACCCCAACACCAGACCTGCACTTTGCTAGAAACGACCTGATCGAAGTCGACCCCATGAAGCCTCCCAGAATACCTCGAGGAGTGAAGAGACGGAGGGAGGGTCCTCCATCCCAGGACGAGGCAGTCGGTCACTACAGATGTAAGAGAAGGAGGAGGATGAGAAGCAGCAAAAAGAGAAGGATGAGGGAAAGAAGGATGATGAAAAAAAAGTGGAGATGGAGGAAAAAGAGGAGGAGGAGGACTAGGTAACTTCAAGAAGTGATAAGGAAGATGTGTGATGATACACATAAAGATGGACTTTCTTCCTTCGTGTGACTTATTATGTCTCCGCAGATAGAAGAGGAGGAGGAGATAGCGAATAAAGATAAAGGATAAGAAGATATACTAAGGTAAAGACACTACGATGACCCAATCTATCCCTGCAGATGAAGAAAGAAAGAAGAGAGGCGATGCGAGATGCTCCATTGGTCGTCTGAAAGAAAAATTATTGCGAAGGCGCAGAAGAAAAAGAAGTGTCTTAAGAATTTTAGGAATTTTTAAATCGAGGAGTCCCAGAAAAATACGTATTTTGAAGAGCTAGACCAAAAAAATAAAAACATAGGAGGTAAAATATAGCGAAAATGGTGTAAGGATGAGAGACAGGGCGATCAAAAGAGTGAGAAGCAATGGGGAAGATGTGAAAGTAGGTTATTATTTGCCGAGCTTCCATCATACTGAAACTGATAACAAATATTTTAGAACCAGCAGCACATCCATCACCGCAAGACTGTCTGTAGAAGCATTCTTAATTATTATATTTTTTATTGTGTGAATGTTTGCATTATTATTATTATTATTATAATATATATATATATATATATATATATATATATATATAAATATATATATATATATATATATATATATATATATATATATATATATATATATATATATATATATATATATATATATATATATATGACAGTGTCAGACCACGGAGGAAAATTGAAACAGGAATTTCCTTAAGTACTTTCGTATATTAATACATCTTCAGAAGGAGTCTGAAGTATATATATGGGTCACTCCTTCTGAAGATGTATTAATATACGAAAGTACTTAAGGAAATTCCTGTTTCAATTTTCCTCCGTGCTCTGACACTGTCACATTTTTAATCACGTGTTTATTTTTCGTGATTTTCACACACACACACACATATATATATATGCGAACAAGCCTGAATGGTCCCCAGGACACGGAGGAAATATATATATATATATAACTGAGTTTTCAGTTATATATATATATATATATATATATATATATATATATATATATATATATATATATATATATATATATATATATATATGCGAACAAGCCTGAATGGTCCCCAGGACTATATGCGAATGAAAATTCGCATATAGTCCATTCAGGCTTGTTCGCATTTGTGTTCCTCACGTGTGCCCCAAAGAATGAGGTGATTTGGTGAAATGCTATGCCCAAGATTACCATCCGAGTTGCCGTCGGGGAAGTGGCTCAAATAGCCTCGGCTATCACTTCCTTTTGACGGCCGTGATGGTCAAGCGGATTAAGGCGCCCTGTAGTTACCAGTTGCGTTGCTTCTGGGAGTATGGGTTCGAGTCACTTCTGGGGTGTGAGTTTTCATTCATATATATATATATATATATATATATATATATATATATATATATATATATATATATATATATATATATATATATATATATATACAACCAGGTGGCGCTGCCACCCACAGGGAAGCAGCCAAATTCCGTAAGTATAGTGAACTGGATCACCACTACAATTTTGTCCCCATTGCTTCTGAGACACTCGGCGCCTGGGGTAAAAGTGCTACCAGTTTTTTGAAGGAACTGGGTTCTAGGCTCATTGAAACAACAAGGGACCCAAGAGCTGCAAGCTTTCTTTTCCAGCGCCTCAGTGTGGCGATACAGAGGGGAAATGCGCACTGCATCCAGGGTTCCTGCCCGCCATCTGAGGAGCTGGAGGAACTCGACAACCTATGATAACCATCTTTGTAACCCATATGTAACTCCTTTTTTGTAACAAAGTTCAAATAAAGTAAATATATAAAATATATATATATATATATATATATATATATATATATATATATATATATATATATATATATATATATATATATATATATATATATATATATATATATATAGCCTCCCAGAATATCTCTAGGAGTGGAGAGACGGAGGGAGGGTCCTCCATCCCAGGACGAGGCAGTCGGTCACTACAGATGTAAGAGAAGGAGGAGGATGAGAAGCAGCAAAAAGAGAAGGATGAGGGGAAGAAGGAGAAAAGGAAGAAGGATGAGAAAAAAAAAAGTGGAGATGGAGATAACTGTGAAATAAAATTTATCATACGCATCTATAAGTCGCAAAGATGTATCTGGAAATTAGACACCGATAACCATTCCTCGAAGATTTTTTATCAGCAGGGCTACTCCTTCTCCCCTTCCTTCCCTCTCTTTCCTTACTATAGAGAAGTCTTGAGCAAACACATCATTCATTATGCTTCCTGACATTTTAGTTTCTGTGAGTGCTCTTAATTTTTTTTTTTGTGTGTGTGTAGTCTTTTCCCCAACTTCATTTGCCTTGCTGGTAATCTCATCTATGTATCCATATCAGCAGTCTCCGTGGTGTAGTGGTAAGACACTCGCCTGGCGTTCCGCGAGCGCTATGTCATGGGTTCGTATCCTGGCCGGGGAGGATTTACTGGGCGCAATTCCTTAACTGTAGCCTCTGTTTAACGCAACAGTAAAATGTGTACTTGGATGAAAAAACGATTCTTCGCGGCAGGGGATCGTATTCCAGGGACCATAGGATTAAGGACTTGCCCGAAACGCTACGCGTACTAGTGGCTGTACAAGAATGTAACAACTCTTGTATATATCTCAAAAAAAAAAAATATATTATTTTGAAGCTCGCATTCTTCTGTTAATTTTCCCTTACTCTCACCCTTGACGTCCAATCCAATGCTGTAAAAAGTTGTTCTTTGGGCGGAGATATTTGCATGGGGTTATTGAATGGTGAGAGGGTAATGGTGGCTGTAGCTGGCAAGGGGAAGAGTAGGAGGAGTTGAGCTGCATGGAGGGATTTAGAGGTTACTTGGATGTGGAGTGAGGGCTGTTTTGATCTTGCATGGTGATATATGGAAAGGAGGCAGGGAGGACAAGGATTGGATGGGATTAAGGAAGGCAAGGGATGGGAATGGGCAGGGCAGGCATCAAATAGGTTAAGGGTGGTATTTGTGGAAGGAAAATTGTTCGAAAGGTTGAATGGTGGATGGTCTAAGCTCCTGTTACACTTCTTTCCGTAGTCGTCAACCTGCTGATGGAGGATTCCCCACTCTCCTCTGGAATTACTGAGTTACGAACTACTCACCTAGTAGGAATATATATTGTGTGTGTGTGTGTAACTGAGCATCTAGGTATTCCTTCATTTAGTAAAAACTTATGAATGAGATGGGGTGCCGCTGCCATTGATAACGCTTCACACGGGTCATCAACAGCTCTTGCATCACAAGAAAAGTTATTTAAATGCATTTATAACGAACTTTTTTTGACGCATTAGTAAAAGCTTCTGCATTTTTCTCCGGGAATCCTTTAATGCGCTTTCAGAACAATGCAATTAATTAATCTGGCATAATTGTCACACGGAAAAAATTTGCAAATACCTGGATTAAAAAATGCGTAAAGCCATCAGTATATATATGAAGCGACCTAGATTGTGTCTATGGAGGGAGGGGTGTGTTGTGGGGTGCACGGGTGTGATGTGGGGGGAGGGGTGCAAGGGTGTGTTGGGGGTGCAAGGGTGTGTTGGGGAGCAAGGAAGTTTTGGGGATGCAAGGGTGTATTGGGGAGCAAGGGTGTGTTGGGGGTGCTAAGGTGTGTTGGGGGTGCAAGTGTGGACGCTGGGAGAGGGGTGAGAGAAGGGGAACAAGTAGGTGAGGGAATTATGGTGATGGTGGAGGAGGCTTTGGCTCCTTGGTCCCGCCTCTCAACCGTCAGTCAACTGGTGTACAGATTCCTGAGCCTACTGGGCTCTATCATATCTACATTTGAAACTGTGTATGGAGTCAGCCTCCACCACATCACTTCCTAGTGCATTCCATTTGTTAACTACTCTGACACTGAACAAAAAATTATGTCTCTGTGGCTCATTTGGGTATTCAGCTTCCACCTTTGTCCCCTTGTTCGTGTACCACGTGTGCTAAAGAGTTTGTTTTTGTTCAAACTGTCTATTCCCCCTGATAATTTTGTAGGTGGTGATCATGTCTCGCCTTACTCTCGCCTTACTACGGGAGAGGTAGCTCTCGTAGCCTTTCCTCGTAACTCACGCCTCTCAGTTCTGGGACTAGTCTGGTGGCATACCTCTGAATCTTCTCTAACTTTGTCTTGTGTTTAACTAGGTATGGACTCTAGGCTGAGCGGCATATTCCAGGATTGGTCTGATATAAGTGGTATACAGGGTCCTTACAAACGATTCCTTACAATCGTTCCTGTGGGCTTCTAAAGGCAGTTCTTATGTTGGCCAATCTAGCATATGCCGCTGATGATATCCTTTTGATGTGGGCCTCTGAGGACAGGTTCGGTGTGAAATCAACCTTCAGATCTTTATCTCTATTTGACTCTTGTAGGATTTTACCTCACCTTCCAAAGTGTTTCGTAAGCAATGGGGACAAAATTGTAGTGGTGATCCAGTTCTCTGTTCTTACGGGACGATATATATACGATATATATATATATATATATATATATATATATATATATATATATATATATATATATATAAAGCTCCAGGCTGCCACAGGTAATGTAGAGAAGTCATCTCTAGAATTGAGAGCCGCTGCCTCCAGGTACGTACAAAAATCAGAGCTGAATAAAAGATGAGTCCTAAATCAATTGTAAATAAAAAAGTGAAAAAAATAATGGAAAAACGGAGTTTGTTTGTGAGAAGCGATGGAGTTATTCTTTATTCATGTCACAATTCGACGGCAGTGGAAAAATATAGTACAAAAATATATATGCATATATGCCCTGGGCTCAAAATATTATATAGAGCTTTTTGCGAGTTTGCACTTTTTGATTGACAGCTGTCATGTTTTGAACCATCGTGTGACACGCGGAAGTCCCTCCCCCCCCCCCCCCTCCCCCTCCTTCCATTTTGAGCTGTTCAATCTTTCCGCGAACAATGTTCTTGTAACATTATGTTATCCGGTAGTTTCTTCCAGAGATCAACCACCTTATTTCTAAACTAGTATTGACTCATATCTTTCCTGATAACTAAAGTTATCCAATTTACATTAACTGATTCATGTTCTGTGTTAATACATTTAGTACCTTATTAAAATCACTTTTTGTTATACCCCTTGTCCATTCGTATACTTTAACCATGTCAGCCCTAATTCTTCTCCTTCCTAGAGATTGTAAATTAAGCTCTTTAAATCTCTCTTCATTTGAAAGCTTTCATATTCAAGGGATTAACTTTGTCATCCTTCTTTGAGCTGCATAATGTAAGTGGAGGCTTACACAAGACCTTCCCATTTTCTTAATAGAAGCGTTGGAATTCATGTGCTGTGTCTTCTCAGTAAAATTATTTCTTGACTTTTTGTGACGTGTTGTTAATGAGAGTGGGGTTTAGTGCATGTGTTTAATCATATCATATCTGAAGTGTTTGACTTTGTCAGAATTCTGTCGAGTGTGTGTTTATATTGTGAGTGAGTCTTCACTGAAAGTGGATCTGGAGTGCGAGGCTTCTAGATAAGTGTGAATTTTCTGTGTGTGTGTGTGTGTGTGTGTGTGTGTGTGTGTGTGTGTGTGTGTGTGTACTCACCTAATTGTACTCACCTAATTGTGCTTGCGGGGGTTGAGCTCTGGCTCTTTGGTCCCGCCTCTCAACCGTCAATCAACTGGTGTACAGATTCCTGAGCCTATTGGGCTCTATCATATCTACATTTGAAGCTGTGTATGGAGTCAGCCTCCACCACATCACTTCCTAATGCATTCCATTTACTAACTACTCTGACACTGAAAAAGTTCTTTCTAACGTCTCTGTGGCTCATTTGGGTACTCAGCTTCCACCTGTGTCCCCTTGTTCGCGTCCCACCAGTGTTGAATAGTTCATCATTGTTTACCCGGTCGATTCCCCTGAGGGTTTTGTAGGTTGTGATCATGTCCCCCCTTACTCTTCTGTCTTCCAGTGTCGTAAGGTGCATTTCCCGCAGCCTTTCCTCATAACTCATGCCTCTTAGTTCTGGGACTAGTCTAGTAGCATACCTTTGGACTTTTTCCAGCTTTGTCTTGTGCTTGACAAGGTACGGGCTCCATGCTGGGGCCGCATACTCCAGGATTGGTCTTACATATGTGGTGTACAAGATTTTGAATGATTCCTTACACAGGTTCCTGAACGCCGTTCTGATGTTAGCCAGCCTCGCATATGCCGCAGACGTTATTCTCTTTATGTGGGCTTCAGGAGACAGGTTTGGTGTGATATCAACTCCTAGATCTTTCTCTCTGTCTGTTTCATTAAGTACTTCATCTCCTATTCTGTATCCTGTGCCTGGCCTCCTGTTTCCACTGCCTAGTTTCATTACTTTGCATTTACTCGGGTTGAACTTCAACAGCCATTTGTTGGACCATTCACTCAGTCTGTCTAGGTCATCTTGTAGCCTCCTACTATCGTCCTCAGTTTCAATCCTCCTCATAATTTTTGCATCATCGGCAAACATTGAGAGAAACGATTCTATACCCTCTGGAAGATCATTTACATATATCAGAAACAGTATAGGTCCAAGGACTGACCCCTGCGGTACTCCACTCGTAACGTCTCGCCAATCTGAGACCTCACCCCTCACACTGACTCGTTGTCTCCTGTTACTTAGGTACTCCTGTATCCAGCGGAGTACCTTCCCTTTCACTCCAGCCTGCATCTCCAGTTTTTTCACTAGCCTCTTGTGTGGCACTGTGTCAAAGGCTTTCTGACAATCCAAAAATATGCAGTCTGCCCACCCTTCTCTTTCTTGCATTATTTTGGTTGCCTGGTCGTAGAATTCAAGTAACCCTGTGAGGCAGGACCTGCCATGTGTGTGTGTGTGTGTGTGTGTGTGTGTGTGTGTGTGTGTGTGTGTGTGTGTGTGTGTGTGTGTGTGTGTGTGTGTAGAGCATGAGCCTTCATATATTGTAAGTGCATCTGGAAGGAATCTTCGCTGCTAATGTGAATTTTCTCCGTGTCTTGAGAGTGTGTCTTTTACTATGAGTGCATTTTGAGTGTGTGTGTATTTACTGCGAGTGTTTCTTGAGAGTGTATTTTCGCTGTGAGTGGGTTTTGAGAATCTATTTCCACTGTGAGTGTGTCTCGAGAATGCATTTTCACTGTGAATGTCTCTTGAGCGTGTGTTTTCACCGTGAGTGCGTCTCTGAAGTGCGTCTCTGGAGTGAGTTTCCACCATGAGTGCGTCTTGCTTCCTCTGGCTTACTCGTGGACCCACATCTCCTCCGCCTGGAAAACAGAACAATATATCTAGGTCCGGGAGACGGGCAGCTGAATAGGGGTGAGGATGGGGGAGAGGACCAGTAGTGGGGAGGAAGGTGGTGAGGGTAGGGGAATATCTTAGGGGAATGGAGAGGAAGTGGAATGGGGCTTGGGGAAGGGTTAGCTGGGAAGGAAGGTTACCTCATCCTCATGACTCGCCAGGTATACAAAGGGAATGCAAATGATGGCCCGATCTTGTTTATGCATCTCTTCCATTTGACCTCCTGTTCCTTCTTCTTGTGTTTCCTCTCTCTCTCTCTCTCTCTCTCTCTCTCTCTCTCTCTCTCTCTCTCTCTCTCTCTCTCTCTCTCTCTCTCTCTCTCTCTCTCTCTCTCTCTCTCTCTCTCTCTCTCTCTCTCTCTCTCTCTCTCTCTCTCTCTCTCTCTCTCTCTCTCTCTCTCTCTCTCTCTCTCTCTGACCTAGTTGCATTCTTACTTCTCATATATTGTTGTGGTTATTTACATACCAAAGACAAAGAAGCTACCGTCTTACATATAGAAATGCTATTATCTTATTATCTTATCTCAGTCCATTTCGTTTGTATAAAAAAAGTTATTGCATTTCATTGACAGTAATTTCATCTGCAGTCGCGTTATCAACTAGGTTTTCCCTCCATATCTTCCCTACAAGATACTCTTTGCAACTGTCAAATAACCATTATCAACACCCACTTCTATAATTTACCCTTTAAACTCTTCAAAGTATCCTTTTCAACGTCAAGATAACCTTTCCTGTGCAAATGTCTTCAAGTTAGGGTTCTCCTCCACCCTCTTCAAGTTACCTTCCTCGTACTTCCCCCTGTATCATTCTCCCCTCTCTCTTCCTCCCCTCTCTCTTCCTCCCCTCTCTCTTCCTCGCTTTCCTCCCAACCTGCTTCTCCACTTTCGCTTCCTTGGCTTCCTTCCTCTGGGAATATGAAAGTTATAACACTTTTACGAGAAAATCTACAATTCCATTCCCCCTCCCCGTCTTGGCTACGACCCGATCTTCCCCTCTCCACCTCCTCCTCCTCCTCCTCCACACCTCTTCGTTTTTCTCCTTCTCCTCCTCCTCCTCCTCCCTCCGTCTCTCTTTTGCTTAGTCTCTCCTTCCGTCTTCCGTCTGTTCTTGGCTAAGTCTGTCCTCCCCTCGGTCTCTTCCCCCTTCTGTCTCCCCCCTCCCCTCTTTCATCTCTCTTCCTCCCGTCTCTTCTTCCCTCATTCTCTCCTCTCTCCCCCTGTCCTTTTTTCTGTCATCCCAATTAAATCAACACTCGTCTCGTCATTACTTATCGAGGCCTCATTTAACCCATTTTTCTTACTTTATGCGTCATCGTGACTCATCCTGACTCATCAAGGGCTATTTTTACCCATCGTGATCCATCGTGACTCATCGTGATCCATCCTGACCCCACATGATACATTTTATCCGATTACAAACTAACGTGATATATCATTACCAATCATGAGACATCCTGAGACCATCATGAATCATTATGGGTTATTCATCAGAATCACCGAGAACATGAATGACCCATCATGATTCTCTTGACCCACGACGACCCACCTCAGTGCGTCTCTATATTATTTAGCTTGCATGTATTTGCAAAAGTTTCAAGCTTGAAGTCCATTAATAACTTTGCAACAGTTGCTAGTTTGTAAAGCCAGTAAAGGGACCAATTCTTGGTACGGAGAGCGCGCCTCTCGCACCTGAACCTTCATTTATTTTAATATAAGCGTCCCCCCTCTGTAAGCTGTCCAGATTTAAAGCTTGTGTTGCTCTATTCAGCTTTGGTCTGATTCCACGAGTGCATTGGGGCAATTTTTGTTTGGGGGGGGGAGCTATCGCCATAACCTGGCCCGTTTCCTTATTAATAAGGTGTGTTTAAGTCTTAATCTTGCCAGTTTCTTCGTTAATATGGTGTTTTTAAGTCTTAATCTTGCCTGTTCTTCGGTAATATGGTGTGTTTAAGTCTTAATCTTGCCTGTTTTTTCGTTAATATGGTGTGTTTAAGTCTAAATCTTGCCTGTTTCTTCGTTAATATGGTGTGTTTAAGTCTAAATCTTGCCTGTTTGTTCATTAATAACGTGTGTTTAAGTCTTAAGCAAGCCTTGCTGTGTAGAGTGAGAGGGATATATCAAACAAAATGCATGTTCTGTAAAGCAGTTTACCGTCTCTCAGTGACATGCAAATTATAAACATTTGCATCCGCGTTAAAAAATTGATAGGCAAACAATTATTTGACAAAAAAAAAAAAAACGTCCAATTAAAGGAGTTTTCATCAACAACAGAGAATCAAGCCCGAGAGAAACGCAATTGCTAAAAACAAACATGCCTTGAAAACAGCACCAGTGCAAATGTATTTCGAAATATGAAGCCCAAAACGCGAAACGTCAGCAGAATAGAGCTTCATGCAAAATTCACACACTCAGTATTCAGAGAGCAGAGCTGGTATGACAATGGGACATCAGCCATACAATATTGACTTCCGCTGCTCTACGTAGAGCTACATACACTTTGACATCTTTCTCCGTCGAAGGGTAGAAGGAGGAAGGGAAGAGAACTATCAGGAGAAAGCGCCAAGCCATTGCTATTACATATAGCACTTGGAAGGGATCAGGATAAGGATTTGGGATGGGACGGGGGAAAGCGAGTCGAATATTTTTTCTAGAATATGGAATAGCGAGATGATTCGTAACAGCTGCAGAGAAAGGATTTTTTTTTTAATATTCTCTGAATTCAAGAATATGAAACGGAATTAAATAAAAGTCAAAAGACATATCGTACATGTCCCTAATAGGCTTAAAAGGCAGTGCCAGCTTTCCCAGTTGTACTCGCTTACCCTTGGCCATTCAGAAAAGCAAAGGATTTTATGCAAATTTTTGTTTATAAATTAACGTTATATAAATTTTGTATTTATGAAGAGAAAGCACTACATTAACGTGCCTATATTGCACATCATTCCCTCATGACTCTGAATGTTGACAAAATGTGCCTATTTTTGTAAATGGCTCCCTAACATCGGCATATTTGGTGCTCTTGCAGGGGCCTGAGAGAGAACTTATGAACTAACTCACTCTCGGAGCTGTAAACAACCCCAGGCTGAGTGATCAGCCTCGTTTATTTTACCTGCACATTTCCTCTTACATATCATTATCACTATTACAGTCTTAAAATTTTATACAGTGAAGAGCAACACAAAAATGCGTAACATTTAAAGGGTGCTAAGCTATTCATATCTCTCTTTGAGTCATATTCACACGAAACTGACATACAGAACTGCAGAAATGCATTTGATTAAAGTAAGAATATATTAGTTTTCGTAAGAAAGTTGATATTAGGTTTTGATGGTGTTGGATGAAATTGTTATTTCTGTCGTCACCATTTCATGTGACCAGTTGTAGCCAATGATAAGCATTCAGTTGGAGTGCCTTGTTAAAGAGTAAAGTGACCACCACAGGAGCTAGATAAATAAATAGAGAAGCAATACTTTCCTTCATGACATGTTATTTATTTCGAGTACCTGTGGCCTCTGTGATATGTAACACTGTATATGGTAAATTCCACGTAAACACTAGACAGGAGACCTTTAATGCGTTGCACCATGCGATGGTGTGTACTATTAACGAGGCGTGAGCTGCAAAAATAATAGCCCTGAAAATATCTGTTTACCGTAATGATTCTCTTCCATTATGCTAATGGAAGTAGACTTTACATGTTTCATAATGTATGCTGTGTTAGTAGCAACCCTTTGCCACCGAGAAGCAACAACCGAAAAAAACCTTCTCCAGTCACATTACCATGATGTATCACTATGGAAATGTTGAGCCAGTATGATGGGACAGAACTGGCGTCCCAGGCCTTGCCAGAGACATGCACTACCACGCAAGGTGAACCAAAGATAACACATACAGAGTACTCCTATAAATGTAAATATCGACTTCCAAACACACTTACTCTGATGACCAGCTGTCAAGGAGTGCAGCTTCAAGATTTGTGGAAGTGTTTTGTAGGTTTGTCAGTGACAGGCATCTATGGATCAACTGTAAGGGGAATGTGTCACTTCAGGCATTACAGCTCTGAGGTATATATAGCATGGTGAGAGTATACATGTATGTATGTATGCGTATTACTCATATTAATCCTTGTAGACTCTGTGATTAATCTTCCTCCACGCTCTCCACCATCTTAACATCCACCACCAATCTAATTCTTTAATTCCTCCATTTCTTCGTCGTCTCGTTGAATCTCATCCTCTGAATCAGCATCTTTCTTGCCAGATTCCCCACCTCCAATCTCGCCAAAACTTCTCTCCTTGAGAAAAGTTGGCCATTCGCTGAAACAATTTCCTCTCGGTGCCTATTTTTTTAGTGCCGGCGTGGTCACTGGTTCCAGAATTATGTTATCCTGAAGGATGTGACGTCTAAGATGTCTCCTAAAGTTGCCTGAATGATGTGACGTCTTAGGATGTCTCCCTAAGTTGCCTGAATGATGTGACGTTTTTGGATGTCTCCCTAAGTTGCCTGAATGATGTGACGCCTTAGGATGTCTCCCTAAGTTGCCTGAATGATGTGACGTCTAAGATGTCTCCCTAAGTTGCCTGAATGATGTGACGCCTTAGGATGTCTCCCTAAGTTGCCTGAATGATGTGACGTTTTAGGATGTCTCCCTAAGTTGCCTGAAGGCTGTGACGTCTAAGATGTCTTCCTAAGTTGCCTGAACGATGTGACGTTTTAGGATGTCTCCCAAAGTTGCCTGAAGGATGCGGAGGTTTGGACGTCTGCTTAAGTTTGAAGAAAATGAACAAATCCACAAGGGCCGTGACGAGCTAGGATTCGAACCGACGTCCAAACTCGATGTGTTTTGAAGAAAATATTCGCTCATGAAAGAAATAGTGATGATACTAAAAAATGATAATGGTGTTGATGATGATAGTGGTCCATCTCCTTTCCATCCTTTCCCCTCCTGACATCATCTCTACATCTCCCCCTTTCCCTCCATCTCCTCTACATCTCCCCCTTTCCCTCCATCTCCTCTACATCTCCCCCTCGCTCTGTGCATCATTCATTCCGGACAAGAAATCATCCCTCTTTCCGAACATCATTCTCTTGTGCTTCTTCTCTCCCTCTCTCCCCCTTTCCCTTTATTGATTCTCTTGTGCAATTTATGTTTTCTTTATTTTTACCTCTTCTTCCCCTCCCTTCAATATTCCTATTTCACCCATTCCCATACCCATGTTCTCCCCTCTGTTTTATTTATGTGAGTCTGTTTCTTTACTTCTCTCCCCCTTCTAGCCTTCCGTGCATTACTCTTTGCCTCTCTTCCGCGATGCCTTCCTTATCTTCTCTCTCTCTGTTAGCAAAGTCTCTCCACGTCTCTCCTACAACTTACTATCTCTATCCGTTTTTATCTGTATACAGTATCTCTATCTTAAGGTATCTATGTATGTCTTTATATGGCTATCTACCTTTCTGTATCTTTGTATATCTCTATTTGTCTATCTGTATCAGTCTATATCTCTATCTGTTTATCTCTGTTATCTATATCAGTTTCTATCTCTCTTTTTTTTTGGGGGGGGGGGGAGGGGGGCTGTTCTCCTTTCTCCATTGTCTCCCTCTCCGCTCTCTCTCTCTCTCTCTCTCTCTCTCTCTCTCTCTCTCTCTCTCTCTCTCTCTCTCTCTCTCTCTCTCTCTCTCTCTCTCTCTCTCTCTCTCTCTCTCTCTCCCATCATCTCAGATACAAAAGTCTGGGCGTTCGCCTTGGGGGCTGAGGGGCAGTTGTTTGCCTAGTCAACGAGGGGAGAAGAGGGGAGACGACTGTACGAGTTGTAGAAGAGGGGATGTGAGAAGGGAGAGGGAGGGGGTGGCAGAGACGACGACCGCAGGAGGGGAGGAAGATGGCTGTACCTATTTCCTGGGAGGGTTGTGATTGGAGATGCTTCTGCCTATTACTGGGGAGATGGGTGGGCTGAGAGGAAGTTGTAAGACCGAGGGTTGTGTGTGTGTTGTGACTTGTGTGTGTATATTGTGAAGGGAAATGCTGATTAGCTTTTAACTTGAAGATAATATTCCAAACGGTGTTTTAATATTTTTAATTATTAAATATAAAGTATTAACAAAGATATGTACTAGCAAAGTGGCTAAATTTGCAGGTCAACCCGACCTAAAATGGCCTCCGAAAGCCATTAGTAAATTTGGCACTGACGTAAATTAGCTTTCAATTTACATTATTTTAGTCCCTCAAATATCGCCTTTCAACGGCCCCTTGATGAAATTCTGTAATCATATCTAACTACGCTCACTCGAAACAAGTTAATTGCACCTCTGTGATCGTTATATCACCAGTCTGGAGCGTATTACAGAAGCGATTACTGAAATTCGACACTAGAGGTCTGATCTTTGATGTTTCCATGGTGCGTAATATTCTCAATTATAATGTTACGTTCAACGAAATTGCTTTCACTTACTAAAAAAAGTATATATATCTAATTTATATTAATATATTAATATGCACATGTTAATATAGTGCATATGCACATATGCACATATGCACTGCATTGGTATTTGCATTATAGTCCGTCTTTGTGGAAATATCGCCCCCTAAGTGAGAATTTTAACCCCCACCTCCTTAGTGAGATCATAGCCCCCACCCCTCCCGTTCTCCATTAGTGGGAACATAGTCTTCTAAGGCTTCACTTCTCAAGAAAAAGTTTTGGCCTGAAGCTTCACCCTTACCCTCACCCCTCTGAGATTGAGCCAAGTGAGCGTCAACCCTCTAAGCCCTCAGAGCACTCAACATTTTGCTCAGACCCTGCAAGCATGTATTACCCTCTCTCACCTCCTTATTAAGTTGTCATCTTCAACGTTCATTCAATATGATACAATATGAGACCTGCACCCTCCTACACATCCCTCACCTCACGCTCTTCAATCCCACAACTAAAGCCTCCTATTTATCTGCCTCCAAGTCACAACACCCCACAATGAGATCCCGACCCTCTGAGCTCCAGCTTTCAAAAATTTCATCCTCTGCAGCTTCAACTCTTCTTGCTTACCATCCATCGTCAATAATTGAAGGCCTTACCCCTCCAGCGCCAACTGTCGACCTACCTTCTTCCATCCCATCAGAACCTTTCATTTAAGACATATACATCCTCCAAGACTCTTCCCACCCTTGCTCACAGTTATTCATTCCTACAAGTCCTAATTTCCCCAAGTTGTCATTCTACCAAGCTCACTCGGAACGCGGTTCATCCATCCAGAACTCAAAGCTCTGTCTGCCAAAGCTCAGGCACCAACCTTCCAACTTTATAATTTTCAACTCAAGCTTCCTCCTACCAATGCACTTCTCAATTTCTTTAACAAATAACATTACCAACCCTTTCCTCCACCAATGTCTTAGCATCCAAAGCTTTCCTTCAATCCTTCCCTAAAAGCTTACCCACCAGTTCAATTCCCCATGTCTCTGGCCCTTCAACCCAGAGAAAACTTCCCCACTCTCAGGCCCCCAACCCCCTCCTTCCCCCTGGCACTCCTCCCCATTATCCCAAAACCGAAGATTAATCTTCACAGCTGCGCATCCAAGAACCAATTTGCATATCCTGCTCGTTCAACCCATTACACTCAATATCCGGAGCCCCTGGTGTTCATATTGACAATATTCCTCAGTCCAGACATCTTTTCCTTTGTTCTGTGCTGCTGGAAGAAACTGTTCTTGCCGGCCGTTATGTGGGGGCTCTGCCCCCGAGGCCGCTTTCGAGAGGGGAAGAGGGAGGGGAGAATGATGCTAAAGGAGAAGAGGGAAAAATGTGCAGGAAGAGGAAGCAGATAATAGATGGAGAGGAATCCACGGGGGAAAAGAGTGAAAAATATAGGATCTTTTATTTTGTTCTCTCTGAGGCTAGGTCCAGGAAGAACCACGACTGCTATAGACGCTACAGTTGCTATTAAAACTACTTTTACTATTAGCACTAATAATTCAACTGCCAATATCACCATCTTCACCATATTCAACTGCCAATATCACCATATTCAACTGCCTATATCACCATCTTTACCATATTCAACTGCCAATATCACCATATTCAACTGCCTATATCACCATCTTCACCATATTCAACTACCAATATCACCATCTTCACCATATTCCACTGTCAATATCACCATCTTCACCATATTCAGCTACCAATATCACCATCTTCACCATATTCCACTGCCAATATCACCATCTTCACCATTACCAGCTAATTTCACCCTCACTACCCCCCAAGTTTACGGTTTTATAACATCCAAGACGTGAAGTGGAACTTTAGTATTCCTTACAGAGCAGTAATTTCGAGGAGATGGAGGAGGCGGAAGATGAAGGATGAGAAGGAAGTGAATGACAAGGAGAAGAGGCCAAAGGACAAGGAGATAGATGACGAGGGAGAAGAGAGGTGGTAGGAGAGAAGAAAAATCTGGATGAATATTATTTGATGCAGAGATGACTGAAGGACAGAGAAGAGGATACAGTTGGGACCAAAGGGGTAAAAGGGAAGGAGGAAGAGGAAGACACTTGATAGGATAAGAGAAAGAGTTGAAGGTAAAACTGAATGTATTCCATATTAGAGAATTTTACAGTAAGGAATTTAATAATTTTCTGTACGGGATATACAAGGTAAAAAGGAATGTAAAAATGAATGAAAATGAAGGAAATTGCACACACATATTTGTACAACAAATTGTGTTTACATGTAAACATGTATGCAGCAATAAATCACATGAACGTGATGTATCAGTGAATATATATATATATATATATATATATATATATATATATATATATATATATATATATATATATATATATATATATATATATATATATGTCGTACCTAGTAGCCAGAACGCACTTCTCAGCCTACTATGCAAGGCCCGATTTGCCTAATAGGCCAAGTTTTCCTGAATTAATATATTTTCTCTAATTTTTTTCTTATGAAATGATAAAGTTACCCATTTCATTATGTATGAAGTCAATTTTTTTTATTGGAGTTAAAATTAACGTAGATATATGACCGAACCTAACCAACCCTACCTAACCTAACCTAACCTATCTCTATAGGTTAGGTTAGGTTAGGTAACCGAAAAGGTTAGGTTAGGTTAGGTTAGGTAGGTTAGGTAGTCGAAAAACAATTAATTCATGAAAACTTGGGTTATTAGGCAAATTGGGCCTTGCATAGTAGGCTGAGAAGTGAGTTCTGGCTACTAGGTACGACATATATATATATATATATATATATATATATATATATATATATATATATATATATATATATATATATATATATATATATATATATATCTCTCAGAAAACTCTTGAGCCCTGAAGGATTCGAATCCGTTCAACCCGGGCGTCTATGCCCCTTGGCAGTCCTGGGGCGAGATTCACGAAGCAGTTACGCAAGCACTTACGAACCTGTACATCTTTTCTCAATCTTTGGCGCCTTTGTTTACAATTATTAAACGGTTAATGAGCTCCGAAGCACCAGGAGGCTGTTTATAACAATAACAACAGTTGATTGAGAAGTTTTCATGCTTGTAAACTGTTTAATAAATGTAACCAAAGCCGTCAAATATTGAAGAAAGATGTACACGTTCTTAAATACTTACGTAATTGTTTCGTGAATCTGGCGCCAGTACTGCAACCACTCAACCACCGACCGTACGGAAATGTTGGGAACTCTTGAGACCTACATACCCCAACACCCGACAGCACTCGTGGCAATTGTTAGGTACAGATATTTCATCAACTCATTTCAACATGCCATTGACACATAGACGTGTGGAGGGCTTCCTGGAAGCGTGGAGCGTCAGCAGCTGTTCCCAGTGCAGAAAGGTCTCGCCTGAACCACGCCACTGGGACTCTATTTTCAGCCTTCTTTCTCTCACGATGGGAGCGGACTTGTGCTTCATGTAAGGGTTGGAAACCTTCCTGATGATAAGCTACGGGAGGCGTCTTTGGACTGTAAGATTCTTGTTGGTCTTACTATTCAGCGTGAGCACGGGACTGTGGTTTGCTAGCTCACTCTTTCACTCACTCACTCACTCACTCACTCACTCACTCACTCACTCACTCACTCACTCACTCACTCACTCACTCACTCACTCACTCACTGATTCTGAACATTTAAAATAGATTCTGAACATTAAAAATAGATTCTGAACATTTAAAATAGGCTTGAGAGATCAGACTGGCCTTACAAATTCAATGGAGCTTAACGTTTTCAGTGGTAAATGCGCATTTGTGAGTTAGAATGAAAGCTCAGTAACTTCAACATGGTTTGGTCACATCAACGAAGACTGTGTCAGTTTTCTGGACGCTTTTTGTACATTTTTTGGCGTGTGGTCATTTTGCACTCTGAGTTTTGCGATAAAATATTGGACAAAATATAACTTAAAAAAAAAATACGGAACCTGATCATCATCCCGGCGTTTTTTTTTTCTTTATCATTAATAGATTTTTGGTTTATGTTGGATCAGAAACCTCTGCTAAGTTCTAAGAGGCTTTGATAGAAGAAAAACTTCTTCTATCCCTTGTAATCCCTAATAAGCAATATCGAAGGTATAGAGAAACCGCCACTGAGAGCTGAATTAAGTATGTCTTGCGAGGACGTCGCAAATCCTGTCAGGATGAAGTGATATTAAAACTCGTGCGCTTAAATAAATACGATTCCGTCGTGTTAGGACGATATTTGTTAGTCTGTCGTGTTAATTCGAACGAAAATCTGTCTTGTTAAGACACACCGAAAATCAATCGTGTGTAGTGTACATGTTTCTTCTGTGTATCTGTCGGTCTGTTTGCCTACTGTCTCTCTGTCTGTCTGGTGTTTGTCGGTCGATCTGTCTGCTGTCTGTCTGTCTGTCTTTACTCAGCCAATTTCTACTGACCTCCCGTGATTAGGGGAATTGAACATGTGCTCCGAGCCCCAATCCCTTAGCTTCCAATCGACTTCTATCTACGTGCGCTTTGCATTAAATAGTTTCTAGGAAATGTTCAACTTAGCTGCTTTGAGAAAACCTTAAATGAATAATGAAAGTCCAATATCTCTACAGATGAACCTGAAATTGGCAGCATTTTTTTCAACTAGTTTAGAATAGTGAAGCCAAAGGGGGCTCGGGAACAATAACAGGAACCTACGGCAAAGGGGGAAGCAGAAAAAAAACATTAAAGTTTCATGGTATTAGACGGGAGGTCCTGAATTTGAATAATGTCGAGGCTTTAAATTGTTAAAATCTAATTAAAAGTTTGCCATTTGATATTAATGTAGGGAAACCTTTGCAGCACAGAAACGAGGGGAAGGGAAGTGTTTTGTGTAGTGTTGTGAGGGGCTACACCCAGGGGTGTGTGTTGTGAGGGGGGCTACACCCAGTGGTGTGAGGGGGGGCTACAACCAGGGGTGTGAGGGGGGCTAAACCCAGGGGTGTGTGTTGTGAGGGGGGGGCTACACCCAGGGGTGTGAATGTTGTGATGGGGCTACACCCAAAGGCTGTGAGTGTTGTGAGGGAGGCTACACCCAGGGGTGTGAGGGGAGGCTACACCCAGGGGTGTGAGTGTTGTGAGGGGGCTACACCCAGGGGTGTGAGGAAGGCTACACCCAGGGGTGTGAGTGTTGTGAGGGGGACTACACCCAGGGGTGTGAGTGTTGTGAGGGGGGCTACACCCAGGGGTGTGAGTGTTGTGAGGGGGCTACACCCAGGAGTGTGAGGGGACTACACCCAGTGATGTGAGTGTTGTGAGGGGCTATACCCAGGATGCGAGTGTAGTGATAGGACAACACCCTGGATGCGTAAAATAACTCTTACACCACATTATCTTATACATAGCATATATAAAGTCTAACATTTTGCCCCCACCCGCCTCCCAAAAAAACCTGTATAGATCTAACATTATATAAAACATTTTATTGTTTTTATTTTCGAGTATACGAATTGGTTGTCATGAAAACAAAAGTATTGAGCCCAATTTTACACACAAAAGAAACAGTAGTTCACTCAATAACTGGAGCTCGTCCGCTTCATTGATCTTTTATTCTCATTTATTCTTTTGTAAAAGATTAAAATCATTATTGCATGCAAAACAATAAAATTAATATTTCCGACCATTATGAACGCTGCCGGTTGTAGTTACAGTGGTGCTTCGCGAGTTCCAGGGAACAATGTGTATTCTACATAACTCTTGAGAGTTCAATGTTACCTTGATGCATCAGTGGTAATCTGCTGACACGGAACAAAGTCACCAACCCCTCACTCAAAACCACAGCACCCAAGGAGCGCTGAATAACATTGAAGTTAGGTCAACAAATGCTGATGGAATAACAAATAATGGAGTTGAGAGGCATGAAAATGTGGAAGAAATGACAAGAACACATTGTAAAAGGCTTGCAGCAGCTGGTAACATTATATGTAGCCTATTTATTAATAGAAGTAGACCAAGAGAAGAATGAGATGCAAGTTGCAAATAACACGGAGTAAAGCGCGTGTGTTAGAGAGAAATATTTGTAGCAGATATAATGTTTCAGTTGAAGTTGGAGTTGTTTGTTGTCATCTGTTGAAGCAGATGTTTCTGCACGAAACGCTGCGCGTACTAGTGGCTTTACAAGATTGTAATTACTATACTATGTATCTTGAGGTTATCTTGAGATGATTTCGGGGCTTTAGTGTCCCCGCGGCCCGGTCCTCGACCAGGCCTCCACTCCCAGGAAGCAGCCCGTGACAGCTGACTAACACCCAGGTACCTATTTACTGCTAGGTAATAGGGGCATTCAGGGTGAAAGAAACTTTGCCCATTTGTTTCTGCCTCGTGCGGGAATCGAACCCGCGCCACAGAATTACGAGTACTGCGCGCTATCCACCAGGCTACGAGGCCCCTCTATCCTCACAATCTGTATCTGTATCCTCACAATCTCAATGTACCTGCTTGTATATATATAAATAATAATAATAATAATAATAATAATAATAATAATAATAGAGGATGAATTGATTGATTAAAGAAGCGGGGTCCAAAAGTATATAGCTCGATTCTGCAAGCACAAATAGTAAATACACACATACACACACATACACACACACACACACACACACACACACACACACACACACACACACACACACACACACACACACACACACACACACACACACACACACACACACACACACACACACACACACACACACACACACACACACACACTCAATTTGGCATCAATAAATAGTCACGTCATATCCAACAGAGGCGAAGACCCCTAAATGACATTGGTTAATTGCTGAACGATCACAAAAATGTTTTTGGACATAGCGCCTGTCGAGGTCTAACGATGACGGGGTAAAAAAAAAAAAAAACAGCAGCCCTCCGGAGCGCGTGGTTTTAATTTAGCGCTGCACAACTACGCTTTCAGGTCCACGTTCACCTTAAAGCTGCTACACTGGACAGAGTGTCGGCACCACTGTGGTGGAGGTGAGCACGACTGTATATTCACCTTGTTGTGCCTTGCGCGGGTTGAGCTCTGGCTCTTTCGGTCCTCCTCTCAACTGTCAATCAATCAGCTGAATTCCCCCCCCCACTACACTCATTCACACAGAGCCAGAGCCAGAACCAAAGCTCGGAGCTCAACCCCCGCAAGCACAACTAGGTGAGCTCACAAGGGGGCTTCGTAGCCTGGTGGATAGCGCGCAGGACTCGTAATTCTGTGGCACGGGTTTGATTCCCTCACGTGGCAGAAACAAATGGGCAAATTTTCTTTCACCCTGAATGCCCCCTGTTACCTAGCAGTAAATAGGTACCTGGGAGTTAGTCAGCTGTCACGGGCTGCTTTCTGATGTGTGTGTGTGTGTGTGGTGTGTGGAGAAAAAAAAAGTAGTTGTAAACAGTTGATTGACAGTTGAGAGGCGGGCCGAAAGAGCTAAGATCAACCCCCGCAAACACAACTAGATGAATACACACACACACACACACACACACACACACACACACACACACACACACACACACACACACACACACACACACACACACACACACACACACACACACACACACAAGGAAAGGAAAAGGGTGGGGAGGAAAGGCCCTAGCATGGATAAGGAACTACCTAACAGGAAGGAGCCAGAAAGTAATGGTAAGGGGCGAGAAGTTGGACTGGCGAACAGTGACGAGTGGAGTATCTCAAGGATCGGTGCTGGGACCAATTCCCTTTCAAATATATGTTAACGACATGCTTACAGGAGTAGAGTTCTACATGTCAATGTTCGCGGATGACGCAAAGTTGATGAGAAGAGTTGTGACAGATGAAGATTGTAGGATCCTCCAACAGCACTTGAACAGGTTGCAGAGATGGTCAGAGAAATGGCTAATGGAGTTCAACACGGGCAAATGTAAAGTTATGGAAATTGGATTTGTTAACAGGAGATCAAAGGGACAGTACACAATGTACGGGAACTGCCAGCCTGTGACGACTCGAGAAGAGACATGGGAGTGGACGTAGAACATCATTCAGAAACCTAAGTAAGGAGGCATTTAGGGCGCTTTACACTGCCTACGTGACGCCAGTCTTAGAGTATGCCGCCTAAATTTATGAATAGAGTTTGCTTCCACAACCTGCTCCTTAAGTGCATTCCATTCTTCCACTACTCTCACGCTAAAAGAAAACTTCCTAACATCCTTGCGACTCATCTGAGTTTCCAGCTTCCACCCATGTCCCCTTGTTCTGATATTATTCACTGTGAACATTTCGTCTATTTCCACTCTGTCACTACCCCTGAGTATTTTATATGTTTCTATCATATCCCCCCTCTCTCTTCTTTTTTCTAGTGTCGTCAGGTTCAGTTCCTTCAGGCGCTCTTCATACCCCATCTCTCGTAACTCTGGGACAAGCCTCGTCACAAACTTCTGAACCTTTTCCAGTTTCCTTATGTGTTTCTTCAGGTGGAGGCTCCATGACCGGGCTGCATACTCTAAGACTGGCCTCACGTAGATCGTGTATAGCGCCCTAAATGCCTCCTTACTTAGGATTCTGAATAATGTTCTAACTTTTGCCAGCGTATGCTGTCGTTATCCTATTTATATGTGCCTCAGGAGTTAGATTAGGTATTAGGTCCACGCCCAGGTCTCTTTCTCGAGTCGTCACAGGTAGGCTGTTCCCCTTCATTGTGTACTGTCCCTTTAGTCTCCTGTCACCTGAACCCATTTCCATAACTTTACATTGGCTCGTATTGAACTCCAGCAGCCATTTATCTGACCATCTCTGCAACTTGTTCAAGTCCTCATCTGTCACAACTCTTCTCATTAATTTTGCGTCATCCACGAACACCGACATGTGTTTGTACCCACAGGTTTGTGTTTGTGCACACAGGTGTGTGTTTGTGCACACAGGTGTGTGTTTGTACACACAGGTGTGCGTTTTTACACACAGGCGCGTGTTTGAATGCGTGATAGCCTGTGAGCATATGCGAATTGATATGTGTTTCATGTGCATTCCACCGTGTTTGCTTCGTGTATTTACATGATCGTTCGTGTACCTACATGTACACACGCGTGTGCGTACGTCAAATCTCCCCCCTTAAAATTATACACACATAATATTCAAAAAAACATTGACAGAACTGGAGCCACTCCAAGCAAATATTTCTCACGTAGAATTTTCAATTTCTTAAGAAGGAATTTAATGTTGAATACCAAGAGGAATTTTGCCCGTTCGAGACGGATGGAATGAGAGGATGCTGATATATTTTTGTATTGCACCTCAAATATTTCTTGAATTGATTTCCATTTGAATTTCTCCTGACTGAAGAGAGGATGTGAAAGCCTCCTTACTCCGTATGATATGTAAAGTATATATGCGATCATTTTATATTATATAATTTTTGTGTTTGCAGAAGATTCTTACATGTGCATATATTTATGAATTTTTATGTCACTGTAAACAAGCAGTTATCAACAAGTCTGTTTTGTTTGATTTTAGAATATGTATTTTTAATTTTTTATCTCTATTTTGTTATTAATCTCTCTCTTAAATATAATATTTTGTTTATTAAACTTGGTTATTTCTGTCCATTTCATTCCTTCCTATATCATTATAGAAGCTCTCTGTTGTTCACTTAAGTATCATTTACACACTCGTTCTGTTCCATTTACACTCTCGTGACTTTCACATTTTCTCAAGGAGATGATTAGAATCCCTCCCTCACTCATTCTCAGTCACATTCCTCATTCTTCCTCTTCTTGCTTCTTTTATTTCTCTTCCCTTTATGTACCTATACACTAGTCTTCCTAGTTACTATATCTTCATTGTTTCATTATCTTCTTTCACTCTCTGAAGCCCCCCCCCCCTCTCTCTCTCTCTCTCTCTCTCTGTCTCTCTCTCTCTCTCTCTCTCTCTCTCTCTCTCTCTCTCTCTCTCTCTCTCTCTCTCTCTCTCTCTCTCTCTCTCTCTCTCTCTCTGTCTCTGTCTCTCTCTCTCTCTCTCTCTCTGTCTCTCTCTCTCTCTCTCTCTCTCTCTCTCTCTCTCTCTCTCTCTCTCTCTCTCTCTCTCTCTCTCTCTCTCTCTCTCTCTCTCTCTCTCTCTCTCTCTCTCTCTCTCTCTCTCTCTCTCTCTCTCTCTCTCTCTCTCTCTCTCTCTCGATCCTCCCTCTCCTCTTCTCCCTCCTCATACCGCCTCCTATTCCTCAAAATTAATCTATCAGGGAGGAATCCGGACCACGGCAGCGAGCTGTTGTTGTGATCGTCAAAGGGATTGAGTGCTGTTAGAAGATCGCATTGCAAGCCAGGCAAATTAATTGGAATCAGCTACCATTCCCAGCGCTCGCGGTGTGCGCTCATCCCACAATGAGTTGCTTTTGTTTGCTCCTCTTGTTTACTCTGGACTTTTATTTTGTCTTTGTTTTGATCGTTTTATTATAGAAACATATATATATATATATATATATATATATATATATATATATATATATATATATATATATATATATATATATATATATATATATATATATGTATATATATATATATATATATATATATATATATATATATATATATATATATATGCACACACTTGCCTAATCACGCAAGTTACAAGTATAGAACTTTTAGACACACAACACCCACCAGGGGACTTGAACCTTTCTTGGTGGCCATATATTTATATATATATATATATATATATATATATATATATATATATATATATATATATATATATATATATATATATATATATATATATATATATATATATATATATATATATATATATATATATATATATATACTATAAAGAGAGAGAGAGAGAGAGATTTCACTACATTTAATTCATTCACTGAATCATGTTATAGCGGCGACTCAGAGCTTCTCTTTGAGGAACTTAAAGAAACCATTTTCTTTCTTCTTTATCAATCCAATAAAGGATTGATAAAGGGATCACTGATAGCAATAGTGTGTCCAAACCGCACAATATCTGGCTCCTTGATGACGGCACTCAGTGTCGCCATTGACTCTCTTCTAGAGTACCTCAACCTTAGAAAATGTCTCTTTGAACTCGAACATCACTGATCGAGCAAATGAATTCATGTCAGACTTTTTCATAATTAATCCTGCAGATTGCACCATCCTAGGTAACACTCTTGGACAGCATGCAATGGAGGAGATCTTAGGCACAAAGGTCATTGACCTAAAAAGAACACTTGAATAGAATGACAAAATCGATGCTTACGTTGATTTCTAGTTTCTTGCAAGATGTCTATCCCGTCCTAAATTAACTTGATTTCCATCCAAGAGCAACACCTTGGTCGAGGACGTGTTGAGGATAACTACACTTAAGCAATCAACTCCAACAAGTATAAGGAACTGGGTCATCAGTTCACAGTTCTCTCAATAGCCTGTGAGGGCCTCCTTGGTCAGCGGGGTACGCGTCCAGATCTGCCAAATGTCTGACTAGCTTCTATGAACCTAGATAAGTAAGCTTTTAGAATAGTAAATAGAAAATGCGTGAGACGTACGCTCCAGTACGCAACACCGGCACGGAATTCCCAACAGGAGGGAAAAACTAGAGTGCTTAGGCAGGCAATAAGGCTGGTTCCAAAACTGAAAGAACAGAACCTTTCTGAAGGAGGTTCTATCTTCCCCCCCAAAAAACTGAAAGAGAGAACCTGGACAGAAAGAGCAGAAGGGATTTAATAGTAAATTATAAGTTTCGTAAGGAAAGCGACGCACTGGGAAGAAAAATGAAGCAACGTCCAAAATGAAAATTGTGGAATAGAGGAATATCGATGGAAATTGAAGATAAATGAATCAAAGAGATGTCGGATTTTTTGTTAGCAGTTGAGTTTCACATGAATGGAACTGGTTAAACGGGAATATTGTCAAAGCATCCTCGATACGCAGCTTCAAAGGCGACTATGGAAAGTTGTATGCAGGAAGAGTATCATTGCATTAACTAATCGATAGCTGAAAAGGCAAGGCGTGTTAAATCTCGATCCCCATAAGCCTATCTAGGCTAGTACACCTAGACGAACACACACACACACACACACACACACACACACACACACACACACACACACACACACACACACACACACACACACACAAGACGAAGCTGGAAAAAGTCCAAAGGTATGCTACTAGACTAGTCCCAGAACTAAGAGGCATGAGTTATGAGGAAAGGCTGCGGGAAATGCACCTCACGACACTGGAAGACAGAAGAGTAAGGGGGGACATGATCACAACCTACAAAATCCTCAGGGGAATCGACCGGGTAAACAAGGATGAACTTTTCAACACTGGTGGGACGCGAACAAGGGGACACAGGTGGAAGCTGAGTACCCAAATGAGCCACAGAGACGTTAGAAAGAACTTTTTCAGTGTCAGAGTAGTTAGCAAATGGAATGCATTAGGAAGTGATGTGGTGGAGGCTGACTCCATTCACAGTTTCAAATGTAGATATGATAGAGCCCAATAGGCTCAGGAATCTGTACACCAGTTGATTGACGGTTGAGAGGCGGGACCAAAGAGCCAGAGCTCAACCCCCGCAAGCACAATTAGGTGAGTACAATTAGGTGAGTACACACACACACACACACACACACACACACACACACACACACACACACACACACACACACACACACACATACACACACACACACACACACACTCACACTACTCAAAACAGCACTTGTGAACCAACTCGCTCACAAATGCAATTACATCCCTGGTGAGGCAGCTCCTGGGTGACCTATTCAATACCAGCGACACTCGAGAGTTCCGACTCTGGTAACTATGAATAGGTCTCTCCTGCAGGCGTATGGCGGCACTTGGTATGTGCTCGCGACGAGATGAATAGCTCAACTTTCCCCTCGCGAGGAGAGCTGCACTCCCCCTTCCTCTCTCTGACTCCGACACACACACACACACGCGCGCGCGCGCACACACGCACACTCACACGCGCGCGCACGCACACAAGAGTTTTTTTCTACCACAGACGTGGCCACACATTTACATTGCTAACCAGCATATATACATTTTCTTCTGTCCTCCATAGACAGGGTTAGAGATGTGTTAAACATATAGTTCAGGGATTTATTGAACAATCAACCACAGAAGGTGATTCGGAGCTTTTAAAATGCTAAGCTAACCTATATACGTAAATACATAGATACACAGATTTACGTATGCCCTACATAAAGTGTTCGATGTGTCTTTTACATAGTGTCATTAATGTGCATTTACAAAGGTGAAATGTAATTCTGGTCAGCTTCCATATATACTTTATACACATACATATACATACAGACACACACACACATATACGTACATATACATATATAAATACATGTATACATACATATATACACACACACATGCATTCACATACATTTGTCTCTTTTACTCTGACGGGGTGAGATAGCTGATAGAGAAACTAGTGTGCAATTAAGCACTTAAGAGTGTTGGGAAGACGGGACACCACGAGCGTAGCTCTCATCCTGTAACTACACTTAGGTAATTACACACGCACACGCACACACACACACACATACACACACACACACACACACACACACACACACACACACACACACACACACACACACACACACACACACACACACACACACACACACACACACACACACACACACACACACACACACATACACACGTTCAGAGATATTAGGAAGAACTTTTTTAGTGTCAGAGTGGTTGACAAATGGAATGCATTAGGAAGTGATGTGGTGGAGGCTGACTCCATACACAGTTTTAAGTATAGATCCTCACAGTGACTCGTTGTCTTCTGTTACTTAGGTACTCCTTTATCCTACGAAGTACCTTCCCTTTCACTCCAGCCTGCATCTCCAGCTTTTTCACTAGCCTCTTGTGTGGTACTGTATCAATGGCTTTTTGACAATCCAAAAATAAGCAGACTGCCCACCCTTCTCTTTCTTGCCTGATTTTTATTGCCAGGTCGTAGAATTCAATTAGCCCTGTGAGGCAGGACTTGCCATCTCTGAACCCATGTTGATGCTGTGTTACAAAGTTCTTTCGCTCCAGATGTTCCACTAGCTTTCTTCGCACAATCTTCTCCATCAGCTTGCATGGTATGCAGGTTAGGGACACTGGCCTGTAGTTCAGTGCCTCCTGCCTATCCCCTTTCTAGTAAATTGGAACTACATTAGCTGCCTCCCAAATTTCTGACTGTTCGCCTGTTGCCAGTGATTTGTTATACACTATGGAGAGTGGCAGGCACAGTGCTTCTGCTCCTTCCCTTAGTATCCAAGGGGAGATTCCATCTGGGCCTATAGCCTATGCCACATCCAACTCTAGTAAACACTTCCTTACTTCCCCACTGGTAATCTCAAACTCTTCTAGTGGTTCCTGGTTAACTATTCTCTCTCTTATCTCTGGAATCTCTCCCTGCTCTAAGGTGAAGACCTCCTGAAATTTCTTATTCAGTTCCTCACACACTTCCTTGTCGTTTGTAGTGAATCCACTGGAGTCACTGTCTATAGAAATGGTAAGAAGACACCTGGAGGAACCAGATGTGACAAAATTAGTAAAGCCAAACCTTATCTCACTATGGATGGTGAAAGAAGCAGCAAACGTATTCTGCCACCCATGTCTAAAAATTTTAATAAATTGCTTGAAAGAGGAACTCGACCTGATGTCTGGAAAAAGGCGAACGTAGTCCCAATATTAAAAAGGTGGCAAGAAAGGAGGAACTAAATTACAGATCTGTGTCACTGACAAGTATTCAATATAAAGTGCTGGAGGGAGTAATCAAGTCCAGAATAGCGGAGCATCTGGAAGAGGACAGAGTGTGCGAGAAAAGGTCAGCATGGATTTAGACTGGGAAAGTCGTGCCCAACAAACCTGACTAAGTTTTTCGACGAGGTTACTAAAATAAAACAGGAAAGAGAAGCTGGGCATAAACTGTATTTTCGTAGAGTGTCATAAAGCATTTGACACTGTTCCTCACGAAAGGCAATGTATACAACTTTTTTTTATACCAATACTGGAATATGCAGCACATCCACGAAATCTGTACTTTGTGAAGCATAAAAACAAGGTTGAAAAAATACAAAGGTTTGCAACAAAGATTGGTGCCAGAGCTAAGAGGGTTAAACGAGTATATGATAAGGGAACTAATTCTCACAACCCTAAAAGTTAGAAGGAACAGATGGAATATGATGACAACATACAAGATACTGAGGGGAATAGATAAAGTGTAGCAGAATAATATCTTCTAATTGAGAGAAAGTAAGGCAAGAGGACACAGGAGGACGTTGGAAACCCAATTGAACCGAAGGAACAAATGAAATGACAAATTCGACAAAGAATTTTAACGTAAGTTAAATTTATAAGACTTCACCCCACCCCCTCCCCTCCCCCGTCAAGCACTGTTAGGTAAGCTCTGTTAAGTACGTACTATTGGATATGCTCCACCAGAAACAGCTTCACCAGCTTCACCAGCTCCACCACCACCCCCAGCTTCACCAGCTCCACCACCACCACCACCACCCCCAGCTTCACCAGCTTCACCAGCACCACCACCACCCCCAGCTTCACCAGCTCCACCACCACCCCCAGCTTCACCACCACCACCCCAGCTTCATCACCACCACCACCACCCCAGCTTCACCACCACCACCACAACCCCCCACCACCACCACAACCCCCAGCTTCACCACCACCACCACCACCACCACCACCATCACCACCACCACCACCCCCAGACCTTCTCCACCTGCTGCGCCACAACCTCCACCAGCACTGAGAGCGGTCAGCAGGGAAGGTTGTGCGGCACCGTTTGGAGCAAGCAATCTGGTGCCACATTCATCATTCTAATCCCGCGGTGCTCTTATGGGCACCATCCGGCCTCATTCAGAAGCCAGACCTCCAGGACCCAAGCACAAACAATTCAGACCAGAAACTCCACTCGAGGGCGGCTGTATCACGCCACGAACATTGAAATAAAGCCTATACCGAGTAATTCACTTTCATACAAAAATATATTTTGCCAGATACCCTGTAAATACGACACTAATTTGAATAACAAACCAGAAATATAATATCTTCATATTACCAGAGATGAAGAGGGCAATATGAGCTGGCATTGCCAATTGCTCGTCATATTTGCAATTCATATTCAGAAAGAGACTTCGAAACGAATTACACAATTCAGTTTAATTGATGAAAAAATCTGTGTAATTTGCGTCTGATTCAATCTCCCAGCATTGCTTATTGTTTCAAAACGAACAGTTTCGTGTGTTTGAGCAGATGTTAGGATTCTGTTCGAGAATATACGTATATACATAATAGTTATTGTTTGCCTCTAGGGCTACTGCTAATTAGACATGATGTATGTTTTAGATGAGCTACAATGTTCCCCTCATAAATACCTAACCATTAGATTACCGTTTATAGCATGAAGATACAAGTTCTCCCTCAGACTTGGAATTTGCATTAAAACTTTAACAAATGCTCGCAGATATGAATATATCTTGTCAATACTGTTCTTCTCTGAAGCTTACGATATGTTACTACTAGTATCCACATACTGGGAAAAGTTTCAACAATATGCAGCAAATATAACGGCAGGAAGTAACGCGAGTTAACATTGTGTTGCTTAGTGAGCAACACATGTTGCTCACGTTATACATATGAGCAAGTTATTCATATAACTTGCATATAACTTAACATATAACTTCCTCAGTGAGGAAGTTATATGCGTGTGAAGACCCAGGTTGAACATCAGTTAGGAAGCATTATGTGGGAAGATCCATGATGTGCATCAACATGGATGAGATAGACATCAGCAGCCTACACAGAGAATTGAACTAACGCAACGTGACCTCAAGAGGACGTAATAAAACGAATGAACTATGAGAAGGAAGCACCAAGCCATTGCGACTATATAGCACTTGAAAGGGGTCAGGTTAAGGGTTTGGGATGGGACGGGGAAAGGAATTGTTCCCAACCACTTGGACGGTCGGGGATTGAACGCCGACCTGAATGAAGCGAGACCGTCGCTCTACCGTCCAGCCCAAGTGGTTGGGATGAGAATTTTAGGTTCTTTTTTAGTGTGTTATGGTCTCGATTTTAATGGTTTTCTTATGTGGATAATACTAATTCTCCGCACGTGGAATTATGTCTGAAAATAAAACTTAGAAATTTTTGTTAACGTGAGAACCTTCAGAGAAGAATTTCACCACATCACGAAAGTATCACCCGTTGATGCCAGGGCCCAGGAGTCATCTGGCATCTATTCATCCAATTACGAAACCTGTGCATCTTTTCTCAATCATTGCGGCTTTGTTTACATTTATTTACAAATGTATGAGCTCCGAGACACTACGAGGATGTTTATGACGTCAATAACCTTGGATTGGGTAGTTTCGAAGCTCGTAAACTGCTAAACAAAGCCGCCATGATTAAAAGAAGATGTACAGGTTTCGTAAGTGGTTGCGTAAATGCTTGATGAATCCTGGGCCCCTGATTGGATGTAATGAGCCACGAACAGGGCTGTACACGAGACTCAGTGGTGTGAGTCTATCAAGATGTCGGCAGAATACTAAGAGTGTCAAGAGCCCCGGTGACAGTTACAAGTCTTCATAATGTTTGGCTTCTTCCTGCTCTCAAACAGTGCCATATTCGCGGTGGGGCTTGGTGGTGCATGGAGCCGTTCCGCACTCAAGGTGCTGCTTGGTGCTGCATGGAGCCGTTCCACACTCAAGGTGAAGCTTGGTGCTGCATGCAGCCGTTCCACGCTCAAGGTGAAGCTTGGTGCTGCTCTGGAACCATTCCACACTCAAGGTGCGGCTTGCTGATACTCTAGGGCCGTTCTGCACAAATAAATATTCTGTTGTTTTTACTACTTTGCGTGTAATCGAGAAATTAAGCAGTAAATTTGACCAGGGTGACAGTTTCGCGGGATAATGACTCGACCATCTGGGACTTGGACCACAAATTCCAACTACTGGCGGTAAACTTTCCTCTTGCCTAATAAGGCCGGTTAAATACAGCGATTCAGTGAGTGGAAACTTTATACATAAAATGAAGCTTTGCAATCTAAATTTAGTAATATTTTCATAGAATTACGACCAAATCTTTTATACATTCGCCCAGCATAACGATATTTTGCAAGGCTGATTATATTTTTTAGATTTAAAATTTTGTCGTTTCATCAGCCTTTCTGAGGTCTACGTGTTAGCACATCCAAGCGATGAGGTTGAACAAGCGTTTTTCTTGTTGATTTCTAATTAAGGTAACTCAGGGGAATTTCTTGTACCCCGGGTACATTCATCTGAATGTTCCAGTTTCCGACCGCGTTCATAAATACGAAACTTACTTAGGCCGTAAGTTTCTTCCCCCCACGGTAATGTGCTTGTAAATCTTAGAGGAAGTTTTTCAAGGCTCCCCGCATAGCGCCACCTTGAGGCTCTTCTTCTCCAGCTGCTGTGATGGAGGGTTACAAAGGTGAGGTTTGCTTTATAAGCTGGAAGTGAGTACTCGATTTTCTTTATTTCCTCTCTCTCTCTCTCTCTCTCTCTCTCTCTCTCTCTCTCTCTCTCTCTCTCTCTCTCTCTCTCTCTCTCTCTCTCTCTCTCTCTCTCTCTCTCTCTCTCTCTCTCTCTCTCTCTCTCTCTCTCTCTCTCTCTTTCTCTCTCTCTCTCTCTCTCTCTCTCTCTCTCTCTCTCTCTCTCTCTCTCTCTCTCTCTCTCTCTCTCTCTCTCTCTCTCTCTCTCTCTCTCTCTCTCTCTCTCTCTCTCTCTCTCTCTCTCTCTCTGGTGGGCACTACCTCTATCTCTCTGTCAAGAGAGAGAGATAGAGGTAGAACATACGTTATTATCTAACCTATCTTCGTGACTCCCTAAAAGAGAATGTCTCATTTGCCTTTATTTATACATGTATTTATCCATTTGGGAAACCGCTTACTTTATTGATAGATATTTGAATTCCACACTGCATGGACGCACAGGCTGGGTTCAAGAGCTCAGAACTCCTGTGTGTGAACCGGGCAGCAGGATGGGTGGAATATTTTTCCTTTCCTCTGAAAGCATTTCGCCTGTGATGGGAATTGATCCAGCAGCCAAAGAGTTCAAAGCTAATACTCTGAACAGCTGTCGATAAACAATTTGGTCCACTGAAATATTTAAATGCCGATTTCTAAGAATCTTCAGAAGACCGCATCGACTTGGCTGGATTGTTTGGCCAAATTGAATTTTTTTTGTCGTTAATAATTAAAAATATAAACTAATGAAATGTTGTGGTAATTGAGTGGTTGTAGATTATTTTTGCAATAATTTTTTTTTCAACGAATTATATTTTTGTATGTATATGATGCGGGGCAAAAATGACTGTGGAGTTTATTACAGACTTCCGATAAGCTGCCGCAGTCACTCTTCTAAGGTGTGGATAAGGTATGGCAAAGGTGAGGTCAGGGAGAGCAAAGGTGAAGACAGGGAGAGGCAAAGGTGGCGATAGCGAGATCAAAGGTGAGGACATGGTAGGCAAACTACCATGGCAAACTACTATTCCTATCTCATACTTTCCATGTAACTGTTCTATACTTCTGTTTCAGGGTAAAAGAACAGCTCCTGTTTCCCCAACCATCCGACAGAGGGCGATTTTGCCAAGTGTTCAGTCAGGTCCTTCACTCCCATCTCTGATCTTGGATATCCACAACAGTCTACGTTTCACATCTAACCGGTTTGGTTTGGTGTTGGTCTTATAAGGCCTATCAACCTCTGCAGATGCCACAATAACTTACTGACCATCCATATAGCACTTAGAAGAGATACAAAGATAAGGATTTGGGGGTAGGACGGAGGGGAGGGAATGGTGTCCAACCACTTGGACGGTCGGGGATTGAACGCCGACGTGCATGAAGCGAGACCGTCGCTCTACCGTCGAGTCCAAATGGCTGGGCTATCCAGGGTTGAGATAAACTCTCACTGTATACACGATGAGAAGTGAGGTATACCTCAGGGCATCTGGTGCCCCGTGCTATACCAACAGTATCGTTGATCAAGTCTCCCGTGAAACGCCTGTAATATTAATAAAACCAGTTATAATAATTTTTAGGTTTATTTAAACGAAACAACGTATATAAAATAAGGTAAATATTGATATATAAACAGTTCATTAATATTAAATAAAAAATATATTTTGTCATTAACTTATAGGATATATTATATGGGCGTGAGAGTTGATGATTGATAATAATGGGATATGGTATCGGGGTGGTATGTGTGGGCGTTGGTATGTGGTCTCTGGGGTGGTATATTGGGTGTGGGCGTTGGTATATGGTCTCCGGTGTGGTATGTTGGGTGGGTGTTGGTATGTGGTCTCGGGGTGACATGTGGTAGGGCGTTGGTATGTGGTCTCCGAGGTGGTATGTGGTGTGGGTGTTGGTATGCTGTCTCCGCGTGGTATGTTGCCTGGGCGTTGATATGTGGTCTCGGGGTGACATGTGGTATGGGCGTTAGTATGTGGTCTCCGGGTGATATGTGGTGTGGGCGTTGATATGTGGTCTCGGATTTTATACGTAATCCGGTGACCTAAAAATGTTCTCGAGACCAAGATGTGGTCTGGGGTTCTACTTGTGGTTTTGTGGTCGATAAGTGGTCTCCTGACCACTTATGGACAACTTATCAGGTCCGGGATAAGTGATCCCGACTTCGAGATGAGGTCTTTGGAACAATATAAATATATATATGGCGTCCTTGGTCGAACTGTGGTCTTGGGTCCAGATGGGGGTCTGGGAGGGGTCTATATGGGGGAATGGTTGAGATGTGGAACTATATACTAGTGGGGGTTCGGTCTCTCCTTGATAAGTGGTCTCGGAGGCAAGTTGTGGTCTCGATTCGTAATGTGATCTTGGATTGAAAGACTTCCTTGGTGGAGATGCAATTATGTTGGAGATGTTATGCTAATAAAATTATTTTTCTTGGCGTGTCTTGGTGAAATTGCAGTCAGTAGAAATTTAATTTTATGGGTGATGAAAGTATCTTAGTGAAAATGTGATATTAGTGACGATGTCTTGGCACTGTTCTCTTGAAGATGCCTTGTCACTATTGTTATCATTGAGAAGATAACAGTGTCCTTGGTGATGCTGCTCTTCTAGTGAAGATGTTATTTTGATGATGCCTCAACCGGCAAAATTTCGTAGTGAGAATAATACCTTTATGAACAGCATATATAATAGTATAATCAAAGAACATGTTATATGTGCGGAAATAATACAATAGTTAAGACAATGTAGATATGCTATAAGGCCATTAGTTAATAAGGAGTTTTTGCAACTAGCATTCAATATATATATGATAAAGCTGGGTTATAACGTTGCAAAGGCTATATAAGTGAGAAAATTAGGATTGGTTCTGTCAGACAGACAGTCCATGTAACTTTTACTGTGTGCGACATAATCATGCTGGCTTTCTCCCTCACAATTGCCTTCCCTTTCTGTCTGACGGTCTTCACGCTTGGAACAACACCCAGGACGGTCGACAGTGTCCACGACGGTCGACAGTGTCCAGAATGGTCGACAGTGTCCAGAATGGTCGACAGTGTCCAGGACGGTCGACAGTGTCCACGACGGTCGACAGTGTCCAGAATGGTCGACAGTGTCCAGGACGGTCGACAGTGTCCAGGACGATAGACAGTGTCCTGGACGGTCGACAGTGTCCACGACGGTCGACAGTGTCCAGAATGGTCGACAGTGTCCAGGACGGTCGACAGTGTCCGGAAAGATCGACAGTGTCCAGGACGGTCGACAGTGTCCGGAACGATCGACAGTGTCCGGAACGATCGACAATGTCCAGGACGGTCGATAGTGTCCAGGACGGTCGACAGTGTCCAGGACGGCTGACAGTGTCCAGAATGGTCGACAGTGTCCAGAATGGTCGACAGTGTCCACGACGGTCGACAGTGTCCAGGACGGCTGACAGTGTCCAGAATGGTCGACCTGTGTCCAGAATGGTCGACAGTGTCCATGACGGTCGACAGTGTCCTGGACGGTCGACAGTGTCCGGAACGATCGACAGTGTCCACGACGGTCGAAAGTGTCCACGACGGTCGACAGTGTCCACGACGGTCGATAGTGTCCTGGACGGTCGACAGTGTCCTGGACCATGGACAGTGTCTTGGATGATCGACAGTGTCCAGAACGATCGACAGTGTCCACGACAGTCGACAGTGTCCGGGACGGTCGACAGTGTCCGGAACGGTGGATAAACGTCCACTATAGCACCTCCCTTCCTGCAGTCATAGCAAGATTTACCTGAAAAGAAAAATTGATGGAACCGTCTCATTATTGTTTTAAAATTTAACAACTTAAATAGCCTTAACTGCAATAGGAGAGCGGAGTGTACATTAGTTTGGTATTTTATGTTGAACAGTAAATGCTTAGAAGGATAATCCACTACCATTGGCTTCCTCTTGATTGACTATGTCACAGCTTGTAAGCTTGGTCGAGATCGTTCAGGCGACGCTGGAGGCTTGAAGGACCTAGATGATAATGGACTGTCTGCCAGAACATCTTCTCCTGGTCCCCAGTGCAGAGAAGTCTCGCGCACTCCTTCAACGATTGCAGCAGCTGGTAAACAGGCAATAATGTTAACTTTATAGTCCACATTCTTGAAATGAGATTACCCAGCCTTAGAAAAATGTGCCCAGTCTTAGAAATGGGTGCACGTACAGTATTGGAAATTGGGAGTGACATTTAAGTCTTTAGCAATGCTTTCTACTTGTTCCTCATTAAATATATATATAACGAAATTGAGCGTAATGAATATTGTTCTCATAAATATTTGATCATATTATAAATAACAGTAGCAAAAAATATAATTATGAGAAGGGAAATATTAGGAGAAAGCTCCAAGCTATTACGACTATATAGCACTTGAAAGGGATCTGGATAAGGATTTGGGATGGGACGGGAGAAAGGAATGGTGCCCAACCACTTGGACGGTCGGGGATTGAACGCCGACCTGCATGAAGCGAGACCGTCGCTCTACCGTCCACCCCAAGTGATTGGGTAAGACATAACTAAGCTCAAAATTAAGTATAAAAAGATGATCATCGGTAAGACAAGATCTTTCCATCTGCTGACAGTTCCAGACAGATGCTTACCGTGGTATTGTTGGAGGCTGTGCGGGCGCTACCCCGGGAAGGCAGGATGAACGGCGTGATGGAGCAGGGAGATCCTGGCTCCTGCATCCCGTGAACATCTTCCGTGTAGATGACTGGGCCTCCAACCCCTGTCTTAATAACCTTGGAAGCCACGTTGTTCCCGGTGAGCATGTTGGACAGTCGCTGGTTCTTTGGGGATCTTGATCTGGATCTGATAGTTGAGGTCTTGTCACCGGGGATCATCAGCTTGGTCTTAGAATTCCCCGTGCTCCTTGAGAGTTCAGTGGTGTTAGAGACATCCTCATCTGTGGTCTCGTGGGTCTTGGAAGAGACCTCTTGACTTGGCTCGTCTTCATGCCAGCTGCAACAGTAAGGAATGTTGATCTTTCGTACCAGCTTCAGGATGCCCATGATGCCACTGGTGTCGGAGATGTCTGTAGTCTTCAGATCCTTAGTTGTAGAGAAGAACAAATCTTTAATTAAGCACATATGTATAATTGACTCCATACGATCGATTAATATATTTCTTATCTATACCTAGAAATTAGTCTCTGCGGTTCGAGGAGAGATACTTTAGGCAAGCCCCACTAAAACAGACAAAGAAATAGAACCGCAGAAAGATTCAGAGGCAGATAAATATAGAGGGGCACAGACAGACAGACAGACATAGCATTGGGATGCCACACATGTTCCAATTTATTATAGTTTGTTCTCATCATTTTTTTTTTTTATTTGCTTCTGGTAGAATGATGTCGGGTCGTCCCACACAGCGGGTTGACCAAGGTACCGGGTCGACCTAACATGATGACCCAATCTTATTTTTGTTCTCTCTCTCCCTCTCTCTCTCTCTCTCTCTCTCTCTCTCTCTCTCTCTCTCTCTCTCTCTCTCTCTCTCTCTCTCTCTCTCTCTCTCTCTCTCTCTCTCTCTCTCTCTCCCTCTCTCTCCTTCTCTCTCTTCGGTGCATATACACCGAGTTTAAACTCAGTCCTGCGTAGTATTTAAAGCTAAAGAATATTTGCTGGTTAGTCCATGAAGCTATATAGAAATCCAATAATTGGCTTCCAACGCCACCCTCAGTTGGCACGCTTCAACCATAGCATCAAGCCCAAACTAATGTCCTAAGGCAGACGATGAGTCCCATTAACGTGGCTGAAGATATGATGACCAAACACCAAAGATAAAGAAACGACGACGTTTCGGTCCGTCCTGCCCCATTATCAAATCGATTGTGGTGTTAGACTTGATAATGGTCCAAAGACGGCCCGAAACATCGTCGTCTCTTCATCTTCTGGTGTGTGTGGATGTGGTCATCTGATGTCCTTACCTTGAGTACTAGAGCGAGGACACGGGTGTGGGCGTTGAGGGCGGCCTGCAGGCCGTGGTACATGGCCCATGCGGCCCAGGGGCTGGCCAGGAGACACGGCGTCACCACCACCACCACCCGACGGCACCGAGACACCGCCTCTGCCACCACCTCTATCACCTCTGTAGGGCAGGACGCAGAGGGCCACGTTTCATTACAAATAGGATTGACTATTAAGAAGTTTAAGAAATAGGGGTATAGAGCTATTATTATCGCCTCTGCGGAGCGAAGGGGGAATTTTGTCTTAACCAATTTGGCCGGCTATTATCACCACTGAGGTGATGAAGCCTTAATGGCTAATTGGGCTGGATAAAGAGAGAGATAGACTATGATCAAATGCAGATATAGATAGATCCAAAGAAAAAGTCAGTGAGAGATAAGTAAAAAGCAAAGATACCGACAGAGAAATACTTGAAAGATATAATCAAACAGGCAAAGAAAGAAACAAGGACAGTCACGTAGAAACGCAAACATATATAATATACACATAGACAGGCAGCGGCAGACAGCGAGATAGGTAAACAAAGACAGACACAGAATCAGAGAGAGACAGACGCATACATAGACAGAAAGGAAACAGTAAAGATACATGCCGGAGTAAATCATACTATAGATACATTAATGCTGGTCAATGAATGTTGGAGGATTAAAGCGGCTCTCCTTCATCAGATCATGATAATCCTGGACCTAAAAATTGATCTATTTAATGAGCTTATTAATTTTTCATCCGGTATGATATTTATTTAATGTTTTGATCATGATAGGTTCAGGATGAAGCTAGAGCCAACGGTGTGGAGAGAGAGGTGTTTGTGGCATTATGACAGGTGTTCTCCACACCTGTCATGATGCCATAACAGGTGTGGAGAACAACCGGTGTAGATAATAGCGTGTGAGGGAAACTGGTGAAATAAGCAAGAGACTTAGTGAACTACTTTCGTTGAAAATAAAAGGAGCAAGTGAGAATAGGTATAATTAATAATGGGTACTTAAGAATTTTGTTATAGGTGAGAACACAGGAGTACAGAACAACACGTGTTGAGAGTAACATTAGTAAGGAACAACAGATATAGAGAACAACATGTATAAAGAACAACAGGTGTAGAGAACAAGAGGCATAAGAAGCAACAGGTGTAGAGAACAAGAGGTATAATAAGAAGCAACAGGTGTAGAGAACAAGAGGTATAAGAAGCAACAGGTGTAGAGAACAAGAGGTATAATAAGAAGCAACAGGTGTAGAGAACAAGAGGCATAAGAAGCAACAGATGTAGGGAACACGAGGTATAATAAGAAGCAACAGGTGTAGAGAACAAGAGGTATAATAAGAAGCAACAGGTGTAGAGAACAAGAGGTATAATAAGAAGCAACAGGTGTAGAGAACAAGAGATATAATAAGAAGCAACAGGTGTAGAGAACAAGAGGTATAATAAGAAGCAACAGGTGTAGAGAACAAGAGGTATAATAAGAAGCAACAGGTGTAGAGAACAAGAGGTATAATAAGAAGCAACAGGTGTAGAGAACAAGAGGTATAATAAGAAGCAACAGGTGTAGAGAACAAGAGGTATAATAAGAAGCAACAGGTGTAGAGAACAAGAGGTATAATAAGAAGCAACAGGTGTAATAAAGAAGATACTGACGGTCGCCACCGCACATGTCCCGCTGCGGGAGGAAGCAGGTGTAGCCGCAAGTGTCCTCGAGCGCCGGCAGTAGCACCGACCACACCCAGCACGACGCCGACTCCCCGTGGACCACGAACACGTCGTACTGGTACCCGTCTGTGGGGGTGGTTATGGTGGGTTGTTATTGTAGTTATGGTGGGTGGTTATGGTGGGTTGTTATGGTGGGTTGTTATGGAGGGTTGTTATGGTGGGTTGTTATGGTGGGTTGTTATGGTGGTTGTTATGGTGGGTTATGGTGGTAATGGTGGGTTGTTATGGTGGTTATGGTGGGTGGTTATGCTGGGTTGTTATGGTGGTGGTTATGGTGGGTTGTTATGGTGGTGGTTATGGTGGGTTGTTATAGTGGGTTGTTATGGTGGGTTGTTATGGTGGTGGTCATGGTTGGTTGTTATGGTGGTTATGGTGCCATAATGGGTTATTATGGTGCCATGGTTGCTTGTTATGGTGGATTGCTACGGTGGTTTGTTATGGTGGGTTGTTATGGTGGTTTGTTAAGTTGTTATGGTGCGATGGTGGGTTGTTATGGTGCCATGGTGGGTTGTTATGGTGTCGTGGTGGGTTGTTATGGTGTCGTGGTGGGTTGTTATGGTGCCATGGAGGATTGTTATGGTGCATGGGTGGCTTAATATGGTGGTTTACAATAGTGCCATAGGAAATTACAATGATGCCATGGTTGGTAATGATGTTACGGTTGCATGATTTTTTTTCTCTGGCTAAACAAAAATTGTAAAATTGCTCCAAATAGTTTACTTAGCCTGAAAGAGAAAATACAATACCAAATACACAACACATTCCCTCATTTCATGAAAATTTTAATTAAATTCCTAAATATATTTTTTATAATATCACTTTAGCAGTCAGGAATCTTTTGATATCATAATAAAGCACAGATTAAAAATTTCCCTTATAACGGTATTGAGGGAATGTCTGGGGCCGGACAGTTATCGAACCAGCGCTCTGGTTATCTTGAGGTTAACTTGAGATGATTTCGGGGCTTTAGTGTCCCCGCGGCCCGGTCCTCGACCAGGCCTTCACCCCCAGGAAGCAGCCCGTGACAACTGACTAACACCCAGGTACCTATTTTACTGCTAGGTAACAGGGGCATAGGGGTGAAAGAAACTTTGCCCAATGTTTCTCGCTGGGATCGAACCCAGGACCACAGGATCACAAATCCAGCGTGCTGTCCACTCGACCGACCGGCTCTCGGTTGACACCAGACTTGCGCCACACCGCTGGACCACGACATGCTATAGTGGTTAACAACATCACTTGCAATATTTGTAAACAAATTATGTGGAACAAACTGGCAAACACCTTGAGGAGAGAATATAGCAATATATATATATATATATATATATATATATATATATATACAGCATAAGGACAGTTTTTTCAGTCTAAAACATTGTACAATTACGAGATTAACCCGTCCAATTTACTCGATTAATTCATGTCGAAATTTTGAGAGAAAATATGTTATTGAAAGAAATATAATTGAATCTTCATGTTCAGCGTAATGAATATTATAAATTTAAGTCCAGGATTGTATATATTAAATAGTTTCATAATAGTAAATTTTGTAAGAAATATAGAGTTATGTAAATGTTGGGGTCAGATCTCACATCCTAATGCCATCTGTTTATGATTTTTAATCTAATCTCCTCATGTGCGGTGGGTATATACCCACACACCCGTGTACTGTGGCTGTTGTGTGCTTCTTGAAGAGTTGTTAATGCACGCAAGAGCTCAATTTTTTCGTTTTTGTTTTCCAAGTGGATACACACACACACACACACACACACACACACACACACACACACACACACACACACACACACACACACACACACACACACACACACACACACACACACACACACACACACACACACACACACACACACACACACACAGGCGGGACCAAAGAGCCAAAGCTCAACCCCCGCAAGCACAAATAGGTGAGTACACACACACACACACACACACACACATGCTGACTGACTCCATACTCAGGCTGACTGACTCCATACACAGGCTGACTGACTCCATACACAGGCTGACTGACTCCATACACAGGCTGACTGACTCCATACACAGGCTGACTGACTCCATACACAGGCTGACTGACTCCATACACAGGCTGACTGACTCCATACACAGGCTGACTGACTCCATAAACAGGCAGACTGACTCCATACACAGGCTGACTGACTCCATAAACAGGCTGACTGACTCCATACACAGGCTGACTGACTCCATACACAGGCTGACTGACTCCATACACAGGCTGACTGACTCCATAAACAGGCTGACTGATTCCATGCACAGGCTGACTGACTCCATACACAGGCTGACTGACTCCATACACAGGCTGACTGATTCCATACACAGAGGTTGGAGGCTGACTCCGTACACAGTTTCAAATGTAGATGTGATGGAGCTTGAGAAGCTCAGGAATCTGTACACCAGTAGATTCCGGTTGAGAGGCGGGACCAAAGAGCCAAAGCTCAACCCCCGCAAGCACAACTTGGTGATTACACCAACACGCATATGTATATACAGGCACGAAATGAATAGGAGAGGAAAGAGAAACATGACAGGACAGACAAGATAAAGAAGAGAGAGAGAGAGAGAGAGAGAGATAGAGAGAGAGAGAGAGAGAGAGAGAGAGAGAGAGAGAGAGAGAGAGAGAGAGAGAGAGAGAGAGAGAGAGAGAGAGAGAGAGAGAGAGAGAGAAAGCCGAACCGAACACCTTTCCATATTAATGACCCCAACTTGGGCGGTGCGGACAAGTCCAGTCGACTCTCAACAATATGTCGTTAGACGCCATTGGAGTCGGCCAGGCGTCAGCACTAACGACGACCCAAAATCCTGCCAGTCTGGAAGAGTGGCAAACACCTCATGTGCCCGATCAGTGCCTATTCACATGTCTCCCCCATGTGGCACCAAGTGGCACCTCCCGTCCCCCATGTGGCATCATGAGGCCAATGGCAAAAGAAAATGTCAACCACATGGAATGCTGATTTTTACAAGGATTTCGTCTACATTTCGCGTCTGGTACTCCCTGATGCTTGTGTGCTAAGCTAATGAATATTCTATTGAGTCTCGTGTCACTAGTTTCTTTAAAATGTCGACAAAGAGATAGAAGATCTGGTAATGTACTATTTGCGTTCTTTCCTTAATTTATACATCCATATTACATTCTTGGGCGACATAAATTTGGTAACGGCGAGGAGTTAGACCGAGACAATCATTAACCGGAATGAGAATACTCAATCGTCCGGTTAAAAGGCAGACGGGAAGCGGACATTGTAATCAGGTATTCTCTTTGGGTTCATCACAGTGATCACAGTGTAGCCGGGGAAGAAAAAGTCATCACTAAACTCAGATAACCTTTAAAGAAAATGTGAAACACACTCCGTCAGCCTTTACTGAGCATTAGAAGCGAGAGCTAATTAATAAAGAAGTAAGAAGATCATCTACGATGTATTTTGTAGTACCAAATTGTCCTTCTTTTATATTTTGCGTTGTTACGTTGAGCATATAGTTGAATGAATCGTTGAACAAATAAGAACGAAATTTTGGTTGTGCAGATGATGAGTCACAATAACGTGGCTGAAATGTGTTGACCAGACCACACACTAGAAAATAAAGGGACGACGACGTTTCGGTCCGTCCTGGACCATTCTCAAGTCGAAACGTCGTCGTTCCTTCATTTTCTAGTGTGTGGTCTGGTCAACACATTTTGGTAGTGTTTGCTTTTTGTGAAATATAATGTAAATCTCACAAAATATTGTATAACGTCTTTAAATTAACGTTGTTTTAGATATAAATGTGCACTTTGAGTGATCTCTTTATGTTTCAACAGGAGACTGTTGAAATTTCTCAACAACAGTAAAGCCAGTGGATTAGGCAGGGGTCATGTTACTGATGAAGTGGAGCAGAGAGTGCCAGGAGTCGTGCCAATGGAGCAGAGTGCCAGGAGTCCTATTAGTAAAGCAGACAGTGCCAGGAGTCATATTAGTAAAGCAAAGAGTGTCAGAAGTTATATTAGCAAAGCAGAGAGTGCCAGGAGTCTTGTCAGTGTAGCAGAGAGAGTCAGGAGTCTTGTCAGTGTAGCAGAGAGAGCCAGGAGTCTTGTCAGTGTAGCAGAGAGAGCCAGGAGTCTTGTCAGTGTAGCAGAGAGAGCCAGGAGTCTTGTCAGTGTAGCAGAGAGAGCCAGGAGTCTTGTCAGTGTAGCAGAGAGAGCCAGGAGTCTTGTCAGTGTAGCAGAGAGAGCCAGGAGTCTTGTCAGTGTAGCAGAGAGTGCCAGGAGTCTTGTCAGTGTAGCAGAGAGTGCCAGGAGTCTTGTCAGTGTAGCAGAGAGAGCCAGGAGTCTTGTCAGTGTAGCAGAGAGAGCCAGGAGTCTTGTCAGTGTAGCAGAGAGTGCCAGGAGTCTACTATGAACAACACGAAATCAAAACAAGAGGCTAGGGTGCCAGTCTTGTTGACCACCCGTTTGTTTACACAGCCAAGGTGCCGGCTCCAGCTCACATCCGTACACAAGAACACCCGACATATCTACTACGCCACACAAGAAGAAAAAAAAACACCTTACGAGGGTCCCTGAGATCATGTAACCTGTCCTCTCGAACACCACATGGGATGTTGACTTATGAATCCCCAACGTCAAAATATAATATGCTATCTCGGCTCGCAAAAATTGACGATCTGTCAGGTTTTCTGTCCTTTGGTCTCTGTTGGATTCCGTTCGGGCAATTTAGTTCATTTTTGTGGCGTTATGACGACTGGAGAGGACGGTGTGCCCACACAGCCTAAGGCTTTAAGGGAGAGATATGTTATCCTATCTCTGTGATTGTTGCATCAGTGCCCAAGGAATTCTTGTTTAGTTAAAAATATACTGTAATTTGCAATATGAGTGGGCGATTTTGATCCTGCTAGTAGGCTTTTTTGTATTATTATTGTGGTACATTTTCATATATATACTTTTCCGGAAGCCTATACGAAAGGTCACATAGTGCTAGACGCCTGGTTTGCAGCAACAGCAGTCAGTCTTATGGTTTAAAACTACTTCACCAAAATCTAAATTATTATTCCTATCACCTATCAAAGAATATTTAAGTACCTAGCCAGTAACGAGCAGATAGCTTGTACCAGAATCGTCATGGGGTCCAGTACGAGACTGTACCGTGCTGTACTCGCTTGAAGGGTGCAAGCCCCCGATCCAGCCATGTTGGGCATGTACCCTACTGCAATCACGGTGGAAGGTTGTGTGATGGTTGTGCTCTGTGCATCTAGCCTCCAATCTCGGATAGATTAACATTCTAATTGACCGGTATATATGTTTAAAGTTGCAAGATTTAAGTCACATCTCCTTTTTGTTACTGTGTAGAGCCATATTGATTTACCAATTTTCCCCCCTTGATAGTTGCTTACTTGGGTGAGCAAGACTAGAGACCTGGGGGCTCCGGCGGGGGTCAGTGGAACCTCGAAACGACACACACAAAAGAAGCCTCTAGAGGTCTCGTGGTTATCGTGACCTCATCTCGCCTCTAGGAAAACATCCGATATGTTCCATCACCTACCACACCGGATGCTGGAAGGTCGTGCCAGGTGTGATATAGTAAACACAGGAGGCGGCCGGTCGGCTACTGCGCACTATATGCTGGTTGGTTGCTGGGCACGAGTGGCTTGCTGGCCACTGCGCACTATGTGCCGATTGGTCACTGCGCACCAGATGCCGGTTGCTTACGGTACACTAGTGGCTGGTTGGTTACTGTGCGCTAGTATCCGGTCAGCAACTGCGCACAGTTCGTGCCATGCAGCAACCTAACCCCAACCTATCCTCTGGCTAGGCTTGTTAAAGCAGCGGCCGTCCCCCAAGACACATTCATCAATTCTGACACACTCTGTGTATTAAAAATAGATTTGTTCTCATATATAATTAAATACTATCATTTATTAATGTTCTGCGTATAGTTAGACGTAGATTAGGTTAGGTGTTTAGGTTGTGTTGGCAATTATTTGTATTTGTAGTACGTGGGTTTACAGCGTTGCGATTCGAACAGAGGACGTCAGTGAAGCATTGTTGAAATGTTCTAATGTCATTAGTTGTGAGTCGTGTGTAAACCTTTTTTCATACATAAACAGGCGGTTTGGCGGCTGGATTAACGAGCATTTGGCGTTTGTTACAGCTCGTCTTCATAAACAAACGCCAAAGTCCATTCCATGCACCCGCCAAACCCCTTGTTTATGAATAAAAAACGGTTTACAGACAAGCCGTCCTCGGACCAAGTCCATTCTATCCAGCGGTCGACTCCAAAGACGCATTCATCAATTTTAACATTTTGTTCATTCAAAACAGAACTTTTCTCAAATATAATTTAATATTATTATATATTAGCATTCTGTGCATATTTAAGCACTGGTTAGGCTAGGTTAGGTGTTTAGGTTCTGTTGGCGATTATTTGTATTTGTAATATGTGTACGCTAAACTCCCTGTTTATGAATGAAAAACGGTTTACACACGACTCACAACTGACGACGTTCGAACACTCCTGAACAAGTGCTTCGCTGACGACTTTTGTTCGAACCACAATGCTGTAAACAGCCCGTCCTCCAAACAAAGATCCAAAAGTGATTCCATGCACCCGCCAAACCCCCTGTTTATGAATGAAAAGCGGTTTACACACGACTCACAACTGCTGACGTTCGAACATATCCGGAACAAGTGTTTCACTGACGAATTTTGTTCGAATCACAACGCTATAAATGCTTCACTCACGTACTACAAATACAAATAATTGCCAACAGAACCTAATCACCTAAACTATCCTATGCCTATATACACAATATGCTAATATATTATAATATTAATTTAAACTTGAGAAAATTCCCGTTTTGAATGAACAGCATGTTAAAATTTATGAATGCGTCTGTGGGGTCGACCGCTGAATGTAATGGACTCGAGTCGAGGACGGGTTGCTGTAAATGCTTCACCCACGTACAACAAATACAAATAATCGCCAACAGAACCTAAACACCTAACCTAATCAATGTCTAAATGTGCACAATATGTTAATATATAACAATAATTATTGATATTTGAGAAAATTCCTATTTTTAATGAACAGCATGTTAAAATTGATAAATGCGTTTTTGGGGTCGACCGCTGGATGGAATGAACTTGGTTTAAGGACGGGTTGAAACCTCACAGTGTTCGAGCCCCCTCACGGTATGTTATAATATTTTTCTGTTAACAAATACAGTTTCTGAGACAGATTGGTATCCAATAATTATATTTCTCAAATGGCAATGACCACAAATACAAGTCATTGACGTTAGTATTGCAACATAAGTGTCCATATCATCGTGACACCAGGCAAGGTTGACGTCACTGATCTTCAATGAAAAAAAATAATTAAACTAACCCCTCTACTTCAAAGTCATTGCGTAGATGAATATAGAAGGACAAGGTCGTCGAATACTCATCGACAAGGCACCAAGTCAAGGAAGAATATCACCAACTGACAATGCGTAAGGACAATGCAAAGCTGCAGAAATGGCAGCTAAAAGGAGGAAATGCAGACATTCGCATGACAAAGTCTAGCACACAATAAGAAAATAATTAGAGCTGAAGTAATCCTGGTGATGTACAGTGACCATAACGCAGGAGCTTCACCTTCACTATCTGCGGGATGGTGCAAGAAATCCACCAATTCCGAAGTACATATTTTGCTGGAAAAGAAGAACGAAGGCGCCCTCACAACGCATCAGGCTGGGATATTCATATGTATAAGAAAAAAGGCTATCAGAGAAAATGTCAGCATTCTGGAGAAATGCCCGACAGACCACTGAAATATTCAACCCGTCCTCGACTCAAGTCCATTACATTCAGCGGTCAACCCCACAGACGCATTCATAAATTTTAACATGCTGTTCATTCAAAACGGGAAATTTCTCAAGTATAATTAATATTATAATATATTAGCATATTGTGTATATATAGGCATAGGTTAGGTTAGGTTAGGTGTTTCGGTTCTGTTGGCGATTATTTGTATTTGTAGTACGTGGGTGAAGCATTTATAGCGTTGTGAATCGAACAAAATTCGTCAGTGAAGCACTTGTTCCGGATAAGTTCGAACGTCAGCAGTTGTGAGTCGTGTGTAAACCGCTTTTTATTCATAAACAGGGGGGTTTGGCGGGTGCATGCAATCACTTTTGGATCTTTGTTTGGAGGACGGGCTGGCCGCGGACACCAGGCTTGCCGCAGGCGATCCGGGCTACTCCGGTCAGGCAAGCACCTGGTTAAGCCCGCGGGCGAGGTTCATACATGATATTCTTCGCCCCATTGCTTCACAGAAACCACTGTGTCTTTGTTTCATTAAATTCCGCTACATATATGTAGGATGGTGCACATATATAGGGGTCCACCCCTATATATATAACTCCCATACCCAAACGCCTCGCCCTACCTTGAGGCTACCTTGAGGTGCTTCCGGGGCTTAGTGTCCCCGCGGCCCGGTCGTCGACCAGGCCTCCTGGTTGCTGGACTGATCAACCAGGCTGTTAGACGCGGCTGCCCTGCGCTGGAATTGAACTTGGGTTCCATCGATAGCGAACTGCCTTCTCTAGTCACACAATAAACTTTGCTCATATTTTATGTGTAGAAAAATTCTACTCTAAAATAAATTGTTCGTCCAGCGGGACCATTTCCGCCTCAACTTTGTAAAACACAAAACCCATGAAAAATTAATCTTGTTTCCGTTTCAATAAATTTATTTACAGAGATTCTGTTTTTAGCTTCTATATTTTTGCTCTTTTGTTGTTGTTGTTGTTGTTGCAACAAATATATTGTTATTAGCGTGGAAGTTCACCATCGCCAGGGATTACTGATCAATTTAGAGCTCAGAGAGGATTACAAGACGCGTGGGGGCAGTAGTCAAGAGGCATCAACAAAGAGATAGAAAGTAATTATCAGCCAATCAAAGCCGCTAATGACAATGCTTGACGCTAATTTAGATGCTTGTTGTAGGTCAATGCTGCTGCTGCTGCTGCTGCTGCTGCTGCTGCTGCTGCTGCTGCTGCTGCTGCTGCTGCTGCTGCTGCTGCTGCTGCTGCTGCTACTGCTGCTGCTGCTGCTTCTTTTGCTACTGCCTTTGCTTTTGCTAGTCCTCCTGCTACTGCTTCTGCTGCTGCTCGCTATTCTCCATTTATAGACATTCATTTCATTGAGAATTGTGGTCACTATACATCTTCTGAATTTCTCCATCTCTAATTATTCTTACATAGCAGCCCCTCTCCACAACCACGGACTTAGCTATCAACCCATCACCCTCCTACCTCTGTCCCATCCACCTACCTACCTGCCTGCCTATCTGTCTCTCTCCTCATCAATCCACCTACCTACCTATCTCTTCCTCTCATCCACTCACCTATTTGTTTTCCTATTCACTGCGGATTTTAATCGCATTGCGGCACTTAATCTCTGTAAATATCCACAACTTCAGACAAGTAATACTGGACATCAAAGATATTCTGAGAACTCTCTGCTGGGGATGGACTTTTTTCTTTAAGCAGATGGTGTAAGTCCGCTATAGTGACTGGGGGGGGGGGGGGGTATAGGGCGCCATTATCCGCTAATCCTGGGCGTGCTTTAGTAACCTATGGGTGCTTATTTTTGTGAACGTAATTATTTAGTGTAAACGCGAACAGGTGCTAAGGAAATGTACGTGTGTGTGTGTGTGTGTGTGTGTGTGTGTGTGTGTGTGTGTGTGTGTGTGTGTGTGTGTGTGTGTGTGTGTGTGTGTGTGTGTGTGTGCGTGTAATTACCTAGTTGTACTCACCTAGTTGTGCTTGCGGGGGTGGAGCTCGGGCTCTTTGGTCCCGACTCTCAACTGTCAATCAACTAATGTACAGGTTCCTGAGCCTACTGGGCTCTATCATATCTACATTTGAAACTGTGTATGGAGTCAGCCTCCACCACATCACTTCCTAGTGCATTCCATTTATTAACTACTCTGACACTGAAAAAAAAATTTCTAACGTCTCTGTGGCTCATCTGGGTACTAAGTTTCCACCTGTGTCCCCTTGTTCGTGTCCCACCCGTGCTGAAGAGTTTGTCTTTGTCCACCCTGTCAATTCCCCTGAGAATTTTGTAGGTGGTTATCATGTCTCCCCTTACTCCTCTGTCTTCCAAGAACGTGAGTTTCAGCTCCTTTAGCCTTTCCTCGTAGCTCATACCTCTCAGTTCCGGGACGAGCCTGGTGGCATACCGCTGAATCTTCGTTAACTTTGTTTTGTGTTTAACTGGGTCTGGACTCCAGGCTGGAGCTGCATATTCCAGGATTGGTCTGACATAAGTGGTATACAGGTTCCTGAACGATTCTTTACGCAAGTTTCTAAAGGCAGTTCTTATGTTGGGCAACCTAGCATATGCCGCTGAAGATATCCTTTTAATGTGGGCCTCTTAGGATAGGTTCAGTGTGATATCAACCCCCAAGATCTTTCTCTCTATTTGATTCTTGTAGAATTTCACCTCTCAGATGGTACCTTGTGTTCAGCCTTCTGCTCCCTTCGCCTAATTTCATTACTTTGCACTTTCCTGAGTTAAACTTTTGTAACCATTTTCTAGACCATTCCTCCAGCCTGTCCAGGTCATCCTGTAGTCTCTGTCAATCATCATCTGTCTTGATTCTTCTCATAATTTTTTCACCATCAGCAAACATTGAGAGGAATGAGTCTATACCCTCTGGAAGATCGTTTAAATATATTTGAAACAGGATAGTCCAAGTACAGAGCCCTGTGGGATTCCGCTGGTGACATCTCGTCACCCTGATGTCTCCCCCCCTCACCGTTACTCGCTGTTTCCTGTTGCTTAGATACTCCCTTATCCACTGGAGCATCTTTCCTTTTACTCCTGCCTGTTGCTCCAACTTTCGTAACAGCCTTTTATGGGGTACTGTGTCAAAAACTTTCTGACAGTCCAAGAAAATGCAGTCTGCCCACCCTAGGTTAGAGGTACTCACCCAACTGTCCTTGCGAGGGTTGAGCTCTGGCTCTTTGGTCCCGCCTCTCAACGGTCAATCAACTAATGTACAGGTTCCTGAGCCTATTGGGCTCTATCATATCTACACTTAAAGCTGTGTATGGAGTCAGCCATACTTCATAGCCATCACTTCCTAATGTATTCCATTTGTCTACTACTCTGACACTGAAAAAAATCTTTCTAACGTCTCTGTGGCTCATTTGGCACTCAATTTCCACCTGTGTCTCCTAGTACGTGTGCCCCTTGTGTTAAAAAGTCTGTCTTTATCTACCCTATCAATTCCTTTGAGAATTTTGTATGTGGTGATCATGTACTTTCTAACTCTTCTGTCTCCCAGTGACGTAAGGTTTAATTCCCGTAGTGTCTCCTCGTAGCTCATACCCCTCAGCTGGGGTACTAGTCTGGTGGCAAACCTTTGAACTTTTACCTGTTTAGTCATATTCTTGACTAAATATGGACTCCATGCTGGGGCCGCATACTTAAGGATTGGTCTGACATATCTGGTATATAATGTTTTGAAAGATTCCTTACACAAGTTTCTAAAGGCCATTCTTATGTTAGGCAACATTTCATATGCCGCTGATGATATCCTCTTGATATGAGCTTTAGGGGATAGGTCTGACGTGATATCAACCCCCAGGTCTTTCTCTCTCTCTGACTCTTGAAGTAATTCGTCTCCCAAATGATACCTTGTATCTGGTCTCCTGCTCCCTACACCTATCTTCATTACATTACATTTTCTTCGGTTAAACTCTAACAACCATTTGTTCGACCATTCCTGCAGCTTGTCCAGGTCTTCTTGAAGCCTCAAGCTTTCCTCCTCTGTCTTAATCCTTCTCATAATTTTGGCGTCGTCAGCAAACATCGAGAGGAATGAGTCAATACCCTCCGGGAGATCATTTACGTATATCAGAAACAGGATAGGTCCGAGTACAGAGCCCTGTGGGACTCCACTGGTGACTTCACGCCAATTTGAGGTCTCACCCCTCACTGTAACTCTCTGCTTCCTATTGTTTAGGTACTCCTTTATCCACTGGAGCGCCCTACCAGTTACTCCTGCCTGTTTCTCCAGCTTATGCATCAGCCTTTTATGGAATACTGTGTCAAAGGCTTTCCGACAGTCCAAAAAAATGCAGTCCGCCCATCCCTCTCTTTCTTGCTTAATTTTTGTCACCTGATCATAGAATTCTATTAAGCCTGCACGGCAAGATTTACCCTCCCTGAACCCATGTTGATGGGTTGTTACGAAGTCTCTTCTCTCCAGATGTGTTGCTAGGTTTTTTCTCAGGATCTTCTCCATCACCTTGCATGGTATACAAGTTAAGGACACTGGCCTGTAGTTCAGTGCCTCTTGTCTGTCACCCTTTTTGTATATTGGGAATATATTGTATATTAGCCGTCTTTCATATTTCTGGTAGGTATCCCCTTTCCAGTGACCTACTATACACTATGGATAGTGGCAAACAAAGTGCTCCTGCACACTCTTTCAATACCCATGGTGAGATTCCGCCCTGGCCAACAGCCTCCACCCCCAAGAAGCAGCCTGTGACTGCTGACTAACTCACAGGTACCTATTTACTGCTAGGTAACAGGGACATTCAGGGTAAAAGAAACTTTGCCCATTTGTTTCTGCCTGGTGCGGGAATCGAACCCGCGCCACAGAATTACGAGACCTGCGCGCTATCCACCAGGCTACCAGGTGTGTGTGTGTGTGTGTGTGTGTGTGTGTGTGTGTGTGTGTGTGTGTGTGTGTACTCACCTAATTGTACTCACCTAATTGTGCTTGCGGGGGTTGAGCTCTGGCTCTTTGGTCCCGCCTCTCAACCGTCAATCAACTGGTGTACAGATTCCTGAGCCTATTGGGCTCTATCATATCTACATTTGAAACTGTGTATGGAGTCAGCCTCCACCACATCACTTCCTAATGCATTCCATTTACTAACTACTCTGACACTGAAAAAGTTCTTTCTAACGTCTCTGTGGCTCATTTGGGTACTCAGCTTCCACCTGTGTCCCCTTGTTCGCGTCCCACCAGTGTTGAATAGTTCATCCTATTGTGTGTGTGTGTGTGTTTTGTGTGTGTGTGTTCATCCTATTGAATGTGTGTGTGTGTGTGTGTGTGTGTGTGTGTGTGTGTGTGTGTGTGTGTGTGTGTGTGTGTGTGTGTGTGTGTGTCATAAATTGTGTGATTATTGAACGGGGAAAACATTTTTCACCATTAAAAATCTGAAAAACACACTAACAACTCAAAGTCGAATTGATATTCCTTGCAGAAGGTCGTATTATATTATGTACTCCTCTAGTGCATTACATTTGTACTCGTGTAGTATATTTGTACTCCTGTAGTTTATATGTACTCTACTAGTTAATTTTTTTTCTCGTAGTTTTTTGAACTTAAGTAGCTTTTTTTGAGTACTGCTGCATTTAATTTGCACACTTGTAATTCATATGTACTTACTCCTGTAGTAAATTTGAACATCTGTATTTAATTTGTTGAATACATAACCAAGCCAGAGATGTGATTTACTAAAAAAAAAACAGACATCCAACATCCTTAACCATATAAGGAAAATGTAAATGAATAAAGGAAAATAATAATAATAATTGAAAAACAATACAAATTTATATAATACCACAAAACGTAACTTAACGACTCAAAAGTATCGAGGCATATCCAGCACACACACACACACACACACACACACACACACACACACATACACACACACACACACACACACACACACACACACACACACTTCTAGATATAATAATAAAGATAACATTAGCTAACAAAGGTAGGGAAAGGCGTTGAGAAGGGATTATTAACAGTGGTTAAAGCAGGCGCAGATAACACAGGGTCCAAAAAGAGTGGGAGTAAAACAGCGATGGTCAGAACTGGAGACACTGCAGGAGGGGAAGTGTACTCTCTTGCCCTGGGGGAGGTCCTCGGGGTGACTTCTCCACTTGCAGAGTCCGGCATGAAGGCGAGGCTGCTGCAACAGACGCTGGGTGAGTCCCCAGGGGGGAGAGTTGGGCAGACAGCCAGAGAAACTGGGTGAAAATTTAAGGGGAGAGCGAAAGAGAGTTTTGGGGGAAAATATAGAGTTTGGGTTAAAGGATGAACATAGAGGAATACAGATACAAAAAAAATGAGATGCAGAGCGAGAATTCGGACACAGAGAGAAGACAGGTTGGAAGAGAAAAATGAAACGAAAGGACAGATAAAAAGAGAGGGAGAATTGAGGAGTGTAGAGATATATAGACATCGATGAGACAGCGCTCGAAAGAAGTGATAGGGAAATAAAAAAAATAGGAGCGTTGAAAAGAGAAATAAGCAAATAAAAAAAAAGAATGGGGGAAATACTGTCGAATCCAAACACTAGATGCTGCGTCTCTGATGTTCGATACTGGTGAAGAGAAAGGAGGACTCTGCAGGAGAATGAGGATCCTATAGGATGAGGATCTTGCAGAATGAGGAAGAGACAGAGGAGGAGGAGGAGGAGGAGGAGGAGGAGGAGGAGGAGGAGGAGGAGGAAAAAAAATTATTCAGAAGTAGGAGGATCATGAAGGGGTGAGGAAACTGCATGAGTAGACTGATCCTTCAGCAGGATGAGGAGGATGAGTAGAAGGATGTGCAGACGGAAGATGAGGAGAATCCTGCTCTAGGAGGAGGAACTTGCAGGCCCGAGCAGGAGGAGGGGGGGGAAGGACACAGAAATATATACATTGTCAAATATTATGATATGTGAATAAACACCTGCTCTAAGAACCCAAAGAGAAACCAAAGATCCGTTCCCAAACACATCAAATATAACTAGAATCTTAATTTTTCTATAATATATATAATTCTATATTAACCAGAACTCCTCGAAAATTTTGATTGATTTGAGTGATTGCCAAATCAATGTTAATATTTGGTAAGTTAATAACGAAACAAAATCAAAATTTTAATCATATAAATAGACAGGCAACGATATAAAGTGTCAACGGGATCAAGAGCTAACGAGACCGAAATAACGGAATCAAACGGATCTAACGGAACTGAACCGAGAACTCGCAGTTTAAGCTAAAAAAAAAGCTCAAAGGATAGTACATGCCTGTGGTTAATGCTACTAAATAGTAGTAGTCATAGAAACAGTAGTCGCAATAGTTGTCGTAAAAGAAGTAGTAGAGATAACTATCGCAGTAGCGCCTACCGTAGTAGTAACAGAAGTAGCAAGTAGCAGTAGGAGATCCAGCAGTAGCAAGTAGTTAATCCAGAAGTTACAGTAATATGTATTAATCAATAGGAGCTAAATAGTAGTACGTTGTTATTTGTTTAAGATTCGCTACCTGGAACCAAAAGTTCCAAGTAGCACGGACTATGGTGAGCCCGAAGTAAATAGTAGCAGTACCTGGTGGAGGGAGAGTAGTTTTACTGCGGCAGTAGAGAGCGATGACCATCCTGCAGCGATGCCAGACACAAGAGGACACCACCAGGAACACCACCAGGGCCGTCAGTACCGCCAGTGATGCCCTGTACTGCCCATGCCAACAACGTCATCCCGGAGACTGCAAGGCAACACGTTAGGTTAGTTAGTTATTATTAACATCTTTATTGACATAATTAAATTACAATTTTGCCTAATCTGAGGATTTCAATTAAGTCTTATTAAAGTGAGGATAATGCTGGTATTCACTGTCACGCAGGACAGAGGGTCATACACAAGACATTAGGTCTAAACTGTAGGCTGAAGCACATATAAATTATGGTTACAATCAATGTTTTAATGTATGAATATGTAAAGAATGTAAACACATATTTCTATTGTGCACTGCCACACAAGGGCAGGGATGGGTTCATAAGAGATGCAGCTTAAAAATAATATAAATAGAATTGTTCTTCATTCTTTAAAATGGACAAGCAAATTTTGGATAAATTGTTAGGATGTCGTCCAGTACACCTGAGTCAATGAAATATTTACACAGTTGGTGGTACAAGAGGCCAGGAGGTCTAAAATCATATACGGTTTCACAGTCAACAACAATGTATTCTAGTGAATACATTAAAGGTTTGTCGCAGAGTTTACAATCTGAATATTCTGGTAGTTGATCAATCTCACTAACCTGCCAGATGTGTCTATAGCCAAGGCGAATTACAGCAATGACTATCACATTGCCTGGTCCGGTTACTGTACTGGCCATACAGCAGGAGCTTCTGGGTGTGGGAGTACCTGGGATGGGAGTATCTAGGGTGGGAGTGATTGGAGTGGGATCACCTGGGATTGGAGTGGGATCACCTGGGATTGGAGTGGGATCACCTGGGATTGGAGTGGGGTAAATTATGGTTTGAAAATCATATTTATCCCCCTCATATGTGATTCTCACTAGTAAACATCAATATAAAGGGGCGATCCTCTGTTTGAGATCATTCACGATAATCAGGAATCAAATAGGACCTCGTACAGACCACTGAGGGACCTTAATACGCCTATGATGTGTCACGTTGTGTGTGCCTCATTGGTCTGCCTTATCCACTGGAGCATTCTCTCTCTGCCACTCCCTCCTGATACACCAGCTTGTGCGTTAGTAGCATGTGGGCTTAACATTCGCTGCCTAGCTTTATCTCTATCGCCCGTTTATTGAATTATATCAAGTTGGTGAGGTTTGATTTTCAGTCCCCGAACCCATGCTGGAGTTCCATCGTTATAGACCTTCTTTCCTGATGCGCTATTGGTTAGTTGCTTACACTATTCCCAATCACTTTGCATGATTTGTCTATAACAAATACTGGGGGTTCTTGTGGTGGTGATTGTGGTGTTGCTGGTGGTTGTGGTGGTGTTGCTGGTGTTACTGGTGGTTGTGGTGGTGTTGCTGGTGGTTGTGGTGGTGTTGCTGGTGTTACTGGTGGTTGTGGTGGTGTAGCTGGTGGTTGTGATGGTGATATTGCCGGCAGCTGCAAAGGGCAAGGACATCATCTCCCCTTACATCATCATGGCAAGGACAGTATATTCTTTCCCCATTCTTCAGGACATACAAAATATACGCATACATGATCATGATAAGAACTCCATTGTCCCAATTCACTTTCAGTGCAAAACAACATATCCCTCATACATCATTCGACACGGATACTATCTTCCCATTTTACATTCAGACAAGGGCAGTATCCCTCTTAATACATCATGAGGACAGCATTTCCTAAATACATCAAGAGGACAGCATTTCCTAAATACATCAAGAGGACAGCATTTCCTAAATACATCAAGAGGACAGCATTTCCTAAATACATCAAGAGGACAGCATTTCCTAAATACATCAAGAGGACAGCATTTCCTAAATACATTATGACAGCAGTTCCCCTACATATCAGGACAGCATCTCCACAGAACACATCATGAGCACAGCATCCTACCCCTAATATATTAGCATGAGTATAGTATCTAACCCCCATACGTCATCAAGACAGCATCACCTCAGGTGCTACTCACCGCCTCTGTCCAGCGTCAGGTTAAGGCTAAGGTTGCCATGCTGATTGATGACGGTACAGCGATAGTGACCGAAGTGTGCCACCTCCACCCTCCTGATCTCCAGGCTGCTCCACATGTTTCCATCTCTGTAGGACAATGGTGTGGAAGATGAGATGAAGGGGAAGGAGAAAGACAATGACGAGGAAGGAGGAAGACAAGGACGAAGAAAGAGGCGAAGAGGAAAACATGATAAAAACAATATCATGTTTACAATAACAATAAGTTTTACGAAACGCGCTCAAGTGTCGCGTCAGACTAGAAATAAAAATGAATTTTGGAGAATTGATCTTTGAATTACCATCAACAGTGAAAAGAAACGTAAGAAAGATAGAGAAAATTCGTGTTAGAATTATTAATCTTACTTTTTCGGTCATATTTAATAATATATATATATATAAATATATATATATATATATATATATATATATATATATATATATATATATATATATATATATATATATATATATATATATGTATATATATAATATATATGCGAACAAGCTTGAATGGTCCTCAAGCCAATATGCAACTGAAAACTTATCACTCCTGAAGGATTCGAACCTAGATCCAGAAAAATCCTTCGTTCTTAAGAT
>NC_091178.1:2571437-2596437 GCF_040958095.1 Procambarus clarkii
TCACCATCTTGCACGATAAGGCATCTTTTTATAGCCCTACGCGTAAAGCTGCAGCATCAGTAATTTGTTAATTGAGTCTTAATCAAATTTGTATAAATATTGAACGGTCTCCAACACCAGCCATAAAGACTAGAATAAATGTTATCATGTCAATGCTATGTCTTGTCAAGACCACCCCCCATCTTAGTCTTTGACTCCCCAAATCGGATCACAACCGATTGGTTTCGGGTTCGATTCACGTGTAGGGCGAAATACCTAGGCACACTTCTTTACACATGATCCAACTATTCACCAAGTAGTTAAAATATATCTAGGAGTTAGGCAACTGTTGTGGGTTGCCTCCTGGGTTAAGGCTTGTCGTTAGGTAGAGGAACCTCGATTTGGCAAACAGGTGATAGGTCCCCGATGACGGGGGACATGTCTTATTACATTGAATTGAAATTGAAATTGAAATAAGTTTATTGAGGTAAAATACACACAAAGGGACAGGTCACCTGTCATGGCAGTGTCAAAATATTTTGACCAGAAGTCATAATATAGTCAAGTCTGGCCCCAAAGCATTGCTCAGGGACTAGAAGAACTCCTGAAACCCTCTGCAGGTATGCTCCCGGTATAGTTCGTCGTGTTACATTATTCCCATGCCCAGTGTTATCCTGAACATTTTTGCGTTAAAACATGAACAATTTGTTCACAATACCAGACATCACAGGAAATGCAGCTGTAATGACCAGTTAACATGGCAACCAAAATGCAATTTTATATATAAAACTAACTCGGCATAAAGTTAAATCCTTGTTCACCTGCACAATAGCTTACAGGAAAAAATATACATTTCCACTATTCGTACATATTAAGGAAAAAAACTAGCAAAAGTATTTTATATGTATAAAGTATGCTACTCCACCGCCTGCATGTAGCGATCTAGAGGAGCTTCGGGAGATGCACAGCCTCTTACTCTTTATTGAAATATTTTATCTACAGCAGCACCGTAGGGAGTAATGGCTGACAGGATCACTAACTCGGCTCGCAGACGAGAGCGACCTGAGTCGTGGCTCCTGGTGGTACCATTACTTCACAGTTTCAAGTTACATCCGCTAGTGATGAGGGAGCCACTGATGGATCGTCTTTTTGAATGAGGGAAGTTGGCGCTATGAATGAGGGAAGGGGGAGTAAAGGGAGTTATGAATGAGGGGAGAGGGAGCAATGAATGAGGAGAGGGGGAGCTATAAATAATAGATTATCTATTACCTGCTTATTTTAAGGAAAATTTTGAAATAATCATAACAGTTAAGTACTTAGAGCTACAGTTTATAATAAATTATTTGATGTGTCAATATTTATATAATTGTTGAATTATCATAAAAAATTCAGATTTAATAACGCACCGTGTTGATAAACAAAGTCAAAATTATAAATTCAAAATGTAGCAGAATGCACATCAGAATTCCTTTCAGTATAGCCAGCTGGAGCCGGCGCCCTCACCTGAACCGGTGTTGCAGTGTACAAGGTAGGATGAGGCCCAGTGTTGCCAGTAGCAACACTGGGGGAGTGGTTTGGCCAGTCAGTCCCGCCATTGCTGGTCTTCACTCGTAGCATTCTGCAATGAAAAGGTAATCTTAGGATGCAACTTCCGATGTTTGTTCGAGTCGGTGGGCGTTCGGTTAATGGGTGTTTGTGTCGGTGGGCGTTCGGTTAATAGGTGTTTGTGTCGGTGGTCGTTCGGTTAATAGGTGTTTGTGTCGGTGGTCGTTCGGTTAATGAGTGTTTGTGTTGGTGGGCGTTCGGTTAATGGGTTGTGGGCGTTCGGTCAATGGGTGTTCATGTCAGTGTGCGTTCGATCGATCGAGGGGTTTTCGAATCAGTGAGTAAAGTCAGCCTAGAGCCCACCCTTCCCGTAGCTCACCTTAAGCCATACGCTGCTACCCTGCCATAGAACACGACTCGCCAATCGGTTTATAACCATATCCCAAATTACTGCTGAGTAAACATTGCCGGACCCCTGTCGATTTTTCCTGCCCTGGGCTCGAACCTGGCCGAAATCCCTCGAGAGGCGTGGAACGAGCATGTTCATACCGAAGTGACCAATGACATAACAATAGTCTCCGTGGTGTAGTGGTAAGACACTCGCCTGGCGCTTTGTCATGGGTTCGTATCCTGGCCGGGGAGGATTTACTGGGCGCAAATCCTTAACTGTAGCCTCTGTTTAACTCAACAGTAAAATGTGTACTTGGTTGTAAAAACGATTCTTCGCAGCGGGGATCGTATTCCAGGGACCTGTCCGAAACGCTACGCGTACTAGTGGCTGTACAAGAATGTAACAACTCTTGTATATATCTCAAAAAAAAGGTATAAAATATTTACATTAGTCAATAAATGTGATCTTTTGACTTAAATCAGAACTAGACTGACATACGTGATGATTACACAGTGCCTCTGTTCACCTAATCATCGCAATCATCATGTTCTCCAATCATCGCACGGTAACCTATCTTAAAGGTATTTTCACATTTATTGTCTAGATTTAATTACGATAATGCTCGATCTCGCCATTGAACAGGCTCAGTTCACATCTAATAAGGCCCAAATAATAGTTATTCAAAGTTTGGTTCACCTATGTTGAATGACCGATGCGACCTACACAAGGCAAAGGTTCGGCGGGACTTGGGTGCCAGTCCTGTGGGCACACGACGAAGTGCTCACGGCACAGCTCATCTGCAGGTCCGGCGAGCACTCTTGACGGACTCGTGCCGTCCCCACTACCGTCCTTGGACTTTATAGCGGCAAACCCCGCCCAATCACGATTATGTTACGTCATGTTTCCTGACGGAGAGTCCAGAAATATGGTTAAATCCAATCTTTTTCATCAGAAAATCCCCCGCACCCCCCCTTTTGTTTATATTTCGTCGTACAGTATCTCATTTTTTGTTTGTGCTTCTCCCAACAAATTTTTAACACGAAGACGTGGGGAATTTGGAGCGCCAAAACTAGAAGACAAGAAAAAGAGGTGATATGATCACTACGTACAAAATAGTAACAGGAACTGATAAAATCAATAGGGAAGATTTCCTGAGACCTGGAACTTCAAGAACAAGAGGTCATAGATTTAAGCTAGCTAAACACAGATGCCGAAGAAATATTAGAAAATTCACTTTCGCAAACAGAGTGGTAGACGGTTGGAACAAGTTAGGTAAGAAGGTGGTGGAGGCCAAGACCATCAGTAGTTTCAAAGCGTTATATGACAAAGAGTGGTGGGAAGACGGGACACCACGAGCGTAGCTCTCATCCTGTAACTACACTTAGGTAATTACACTTAGGTAATTACACACACACACACATACACATACACACACACACACACACACACACACACACACACACACACACACACACACACACACACACACACACACACACACACAAACACACACACACACAAACACACACACACACACACACACACTCACACACACACACACACACACACACACACACACACACACACACACACACACACACACACACACACACACACACACACACACACACACACACACAAACACCGCCTAAAACATATAACTAAGACATAATTAGTGGCATATGAAATCTTGCAAATATAAGAACAATCACAATGACTCATAATAAAGTAATATAAAAAAATACTGAACACCACCTGTTCAGTATTGTCATCTTAACACATAACATGCTTTGTGTCCATACTTGATTGGTGTCCTGGACGAATGGAACCGTTGGTTGTGTTATCGTTTCATCTATGTTATTGTGAAGTGTTCTCTTCATTTTCTTCTCCTTTATAGTAATGATTATACGGAGGGAAACAGTGGCGATGAGTGAATTAGTGATAGTTTGAATACTTAACCTTAACGTAAATTACATCGTCTATAATCACATCTGATCTTACCCAGAATTGTATAGTGCTTCTGTTTTCAGACTTTAATGTCCTTCCCTTTAACTTTCATTCATCCTTGATTAAACTAGTCGTCTGGCATTCATGGAAGGGTTAAATATTACATAACAGCCAAGAGAAGCTATCAGAATGATGACAAGACCTTTTTGATATCGGGTTTAGATGTGACGTCAGAAAATAATTAGTGTTTGTGCCTTAAAGGGCATGTAGTATAACGTTGTTCATTTTGTAAACTATAAGCTCCGCTTTATATACTGTGTCAACAATAAACATCATTCAGCATTTTGTGTTTGAGTGGGGCATTCATTTATTTTTACCATTAATTATCTGATATGTAAAAGTGAGCTTCAAAGCTGAACACACTGTGGACTCGCGCCCTGATCTCCTGTTACTCACTTAATGAAATGTGAAAGGAACTAATGCATAATAGCGAAGGATTATATTTTTGTTTAATTTAGGAATGAATAAGTCTTTTTCTATAATCTTTGCAAGTCCATCTACAGGGACTGGTCGGTATGGAGCGACGGCCTCACTTCTTGTAGGACCGGGGTCGGGTCCTCGATGGTACAGGTGAGCGGAAAGCATTGCTGTTTTGTCTATTTTCCGTTACAGTACCACAGTTTATCATAACGTTACTCAGCTTTCTCTGAGACTCATTCTCAGCCACACTCAGCATGAAGGGCTACCAGAGAATATTTTATATGTGATACAATGTATACAAATGTGTAATAAGGTTTATTAAGCTGTATCTGCATCTTAATGTATTTTTTTAGGACAAACGAGAAAGTACCTGTAGTGTGCTGTTGTCATGTGCCTCGGCGGTGTTTTAAAAGTCACATGACCTTGTGCAGACAATGGGAGAAGACCCAAAATGTGCGACGGTGGGATCCTACTCATGAAGAACTCTCCAAACACCAAACAGAACGCCTTGAAAGAAGCCAACGTCGTCTATGCCTTCACATGCCCACTTGAGGACTGTCAGCCCAAAAAAACTCAGTATATAGGCAAGACAACAACGTCTCTTTCCAGGCGATTAACGATGCATAAACAACAGGGCTCCATCAAGAAATATATAATCTCTTCTCACAACCAGACCATCACCAGAGAAATCTTAACAAACAACACAAATCATCGATAGATACAGCGATAGCAGAAGGCTCGACATCTGCGAGGCATTGCATATCAAAAAGTCAATCAATCAACAATCAACAGCCAATTAATCCACAACTATATTCTACCCACTTCATGACTCCGAACCAATATAGAAGCATCAAGAGGAAGTGGTGATGCTATGGGCCAATAGGTATTCTGCAGTTACTTCCATTCTTATGTTTTTATACCCATTGGTTCGTGTTCTGGCTTATGTAAATGTCAATCACCTCACCCAAATCCTGCTGGACGACATATTCAACCTCGAGACACAAAAGAAGGTCACCACAAAAGACACCTTGCAAGCAGATCTTATTGCAGAAGGAGGAAAGATTCGAGGCAACTTCAGAAGCACCATACTGTCCCCCGAGCTCAAAGTGGCAGCTAAGAGCCTTCGTAAGAACAAGGAGAGAGTCGTCAGTAGAGGTGACAAGTCGCCAATATACGTCATTCTTAAAAAAGACGAATATCTGGCGAAAATGAACCTCATACTCTCAGACCAAACTAAATTCCAAAGGGTAACGAAGGACACTACAGCCGAATTGAAAACAAAGGTAAAGAGATTGATCGAAACTGTGAACGCCAAGAAATCCGGTCTCCACCTGCCAAAGATTATTGGGGAATACAAACCTGGGTATGCGTATGGAAATGTCAAGACACACAAGCCTGGAAACCCACTTCGGCCAATCATTAGTCAGATACGCACACCCATGTACACACTAGCAAAGCAACTCAACGGCTTGCTGACTCCTTATGTACCTTGTGCTTTCAGCCTGAAGTCTCCAAAGGAATTTGTTGACTTACTGCAGGGAACACAGGCCACAGGGATAAGAGCCTCGTGGGACGTAGAATCATCGTTTACCAACGTACCTGTGGATGAAACAATCGGGATGATAGCGGACAGAGTATATCGTGATCCGGCTTGTACTCCTCTAAGGAAACAAACATTGGAATGTGCCTCAATGCCAACAGTGACTGCCCAGACAAGTACAAGAGGAGTGTTGTCAACACTTATGTCGACCGTGCTCTCAGCCACAGCTCAGGATGGAAGCAAGTCGATGAAGAACTCCGTAGGGTAAGGCAGGTCCTAGTCAACAACGGCTTCTCCAATGGTTTCGTTGAAGACATCATAAAAAGAAAGGTGAAATGCCATGCAACCTCTGAAGAGTCAACTAACACAACACCTGTACCCCCTATTAGATTATTTTACAGGAACTTCTTTTCGACAGCTCATAAAACGGGGAAAAGGGTCCTGAAAGATATTGTTAATAGGAACGTTATCCCTACAGACAAAAATCAGAAGATACAATTGACGATTTACTATAAAACCAAGAAAACGGCCAACCTACTCATGAAAAACTCTCCAAACACATATCAGAACGCCTTAAAAGAGACCAACATCGTCTATGCCTTCAAATGCCCACTTAGGGACTGTAAGCCCCAAAGAACTCAGTATATAGGCAAGACAACATCTCTTTCCAGGCGATTAACAATGCATAAGCAACAGGGCTCCATTAAGGAACATATAATCTCTTCTCACAACCAGACCATCACCAGAGAAGTCTTAACAAACAACACAGAAATCATCGATAACAGGCGGCTCGACATCTGCGAGGCACAACACATCAAGAAGTCAACACCAGCAATCAACAGCCAATTAATGCACAACTATATTCTACCCACTTCCAGACTTCGTACCAATGTAGAAGCATCAAGAGGAAGTATGGGCCAATAGGCCCTTTGCAGTTACTTCCATTCTTATGCTCTCATCTTGAGGTTATCTTGAGATGATTCCGGGGCTTTAGTGTCCCCGCGGCCCGGTCCTCGACCAGGCCTCCACCCCCAGGAAACAGCCCATGACAGCTGGCTAACTCCCAGGTACCTATTTTACTGCTAGGTAACAGGGGCATAGGGTGAAAGAAACTCTGCCCATTGTTTCTCGCCGGCGCCTGGGATCGAACCCAGGACCACAGGATCACAAGTCCAGCGTGTTGTCCGCCGACCTGCTACCCTGCTTCTACGACGTTACTGAATATTTTTTTTAATACAGGCCACATGCCGTTGCTAAGTTTTCGCTGGTTGATATTTCGTAAGATAATTGCAACGCCGATTTTTATTGCAGTACGTGCGGTGGTGGTATTCCCTGGCAGATCGAGTGAATTAAAATACTCTGTTGGATAATTAACCACTTCATCTGCCTCCACCACAGTGTCGACGGACTAGTATGTGACTGCCTCACTTTGTATGTTAGAATGAATAATATTGTTAAGTTCTTAGACGTCTTTGTTCTTGGCCGCAAGAACAGCTCGTTCATTCAGCCTAATCGTGATTCTTATAATTGGTTTGAATATTGGGAAATACTTTTTCAACCAATTCTTCTTCTGACGTCACTAAATTGTAGAAGTTATGAGGCAATGAAATTCGTTCTGAGGTCAGATCAACCGGCACGTTTCCGTTCCCAATTTCCAGAAACTGATGTGAGAATATCTCAGCGGATGAGTCGTTTTGCAGTTGGACACGCGCATTTGTACTTAATTTTAAAATCTTTACTGTGGCGCCACAAAGTAGAGTATTTCAGGCAAGCATTTATTTCGTCCGCTGGTGTCGATCGAGGAATCACAGGTAATGTTTGCATGAAATCTCCTGCAAGCAACACTAATGTGTTCCGAAATGGTCTGATGTTTCACGCAAATCTTGCAATGATCGATCAAGAGCAGCAGCAGATCGATTTGGTGATGGCATTCCCAACTAATAGAGAACTTTGTTCGCGATTTCTAAGCACAAATCTTCAATCATTATCAACGCTTCGTTGTAGATTTCTGCTGTGAAATTCATGTTCATATTTGAATTTTCCTTGTGTATTCGATGGGCAATATCTTCAGCCATGTGCGATTTGTGTTTCTCCCATACTCTGTTGGAGATGGAGAGCCGGTGGTCAATATGATTGCAAACAATGCACAAATTTGATTTGGATGTGACGTGTTGGACGTGTCATTAATCCATACATCCCAGTGTAGGTCGTTCTCCAATAAATTCAGAGGCTGACATGCAATACGGAAAATGGCATGTGTTACACCGCTGACAAATCTCAATTGCTGGAAAGACGTTGGACCGGGTACATGACTCGCTCTCTTCGTTTACGTCGTTCAAATGTTTTTCTACTGGCATTCCATGTGTAATACTGTAGGCACTTCCGAATGCAGCAATGTTTTCGCAAACGCGTCATTTTGACATAACGTGAAGAAAGCAGTTAACGTTGTAGCGGGTGGATTCATAGCTGTTTGTTGCACATTTGCAGTTGTGAAATAAACGTGTTATCTATTTTCTTGTTTTCAAAACAAAAACAAAAAATACTAACGAAATATTTCAATTCAAACGCCGATCAATTGATACAGCTCAATTTCACCACCAATTGCACTGAATAATAGGAAGAACAGTTAAAAAACGGAATGAAAAAACAATGAAAAAAGAAAGAAATAATTTATACCAACGAAATACACGGTATGGTAAGCAACACAGCTCAATTCCAACGCAATGTCACACAAAATAATTAAATCAAAATGAAAATAAATCAAAATCTATAAAAATTCAATATATCAATGCAATTGGAAACACTGAAATTGAATTGTAACATATCTTATATATAGTATGTTGCTCTTACGTGCAACAGATGGCGCTGTTATAAAAAAAAATGCATGTTTTTACCTGTCACAGGTGTGGCATCTAAATAGTAGGCATATCAAACATGTACGTATTCGAAAGGAACCTTGTGTCAAAATTTCAAAGCAATCGGTGAAGAACTTTTGGAGATTATAGCGTGTGTTGCTCATACGTTCTACAGATGGCGCTGTTTAAAAAAAAAAATCATGTTTTTTTCCTGTTACAGGTGAGGCATGTATATAGTAGATATATAGAAACACTCACCTATTCGAATGCAATGTTGTGTCAAAATTTCAAAGCAATCGGTAAAGAGGTTTCGAAGATTTCCCTCACTTGAAAAAGACACGAAAAACACAGCTTTTCCAAAAAAAAGCATGTTTTTTCCCATCACCGACGTGACATCTATATAGTATGTATATAAAAACTCGCTCAGATTGCGAATGAAACGTTGTGTGAAAATTTCAGAGCAATCGGTGAAGAACTTTCGGAGATTAGCGATTTTGAACTAACGAACATATACATTTTTATTTATATAGATATATAGATATATATGTCGTACCTAGTAGCCAGAACGCATTTCTCACAAAATTAATTACAATTTTGCTTAATCTGAGGATTTCGATTAAAGTCTTATTAACGTGAGGATAATGCTGGTATTCACTGTCACGCAGGACAGAGGGTGCCTTTGCCAGGGTAAGATAGCACTTATAGAAACTAGTGTGTTATTAAGCACTTAACCACTGAAGGTGATTTAGGTGACTACAAACTTAAGTTATAGTTACATAATATATATTACATAACTGATGCGTTACATAGTCAGTCTTCTTGAGGTTATTTTGAGATGATTTCGGGACTTAGCGTCCTTGCGGCCCAGTCCTCGACCAGGCCTCCGTTTTGTTACACATCCCCTGGAAGCGGTCCGTAGCAGCTGTCTAACTCCCAGGTACCTATATACTGCTAGGTGAACAACAGTAAATCAGGGTGAAAGAAACTCTGCCCATTTGTTTCTGCCTCCGCCGGGAATCGAACCCGCAACCTTAGGATTACGAATACGGAGCGCACTCTATACAGCCGTCAGGGGCCTGATCTTGGTTAAAAATCCAATATTTTATCGTGTTTCAGTATCCAAACAATATTTGCAGAGTTCGGAAATATCTCAGCCCAGGAGGGCGAAAGTCAGTCAATAAGGGACATTCTTCAATATAATGTCCAATGGAATGTATGTTTTCTCTTTCATAAAGTTGACACATGGTGTATTCGACATATGAGTTTTAAGAAAGCTGCCAGATACGTCTATATCCCAAGCGTATTCTGGCCACTATAACATCGCATTGCCGAGTTCTTGCTCTATTAGTTCCATATATAAATGTTTCCTCATAGAATACATCATAATGTTTATTGCTTCAGTTATCAGTTCTTTGTGAGTTTATTAGGTCAGTCAAATTTTCATCAGGCATTCGTTTTAGTATTCTCTTTGTCACTGCTAATGAAACATCAGTTTTCAGTTGATTGACAGTCGAGAGGCGGGACTAAAGAGCCAGAGCTCAACCCCCGCAAGCACAACTAGGTAAGTACCCATATTAATTTCTACTACTGGTCTACTACAGGCTATCTTTGCCATCATGTCAACAGTATCATGCCTTGAGATACCAACATGTAATGATATCCAAAGAAATATAATTTTAAATCTGTTTTCTTTAGCAGCTAAAACATTTATTCAAATATCACTGACTATTTTCTGGGTGTCACTACTATGTGCGTTCAATGCCAGGAATGCACTCTGCAAGTCACAGTATATAAGTCCACTGCCTTTGTCTTTTAAAAATTCAGTGTCACGGTATATGCCAGCAAGTTCGGTTTGGGTTGTACTTGCCCATCATTGACGCGCTTCACTGCTGTATGTACGAGAGAAGATTGTTTTAAATATATTTCATGCACATCCTGTACAACTTCCACCTTCTTTTACAGAGCCGTCGGTATAGCACTGATACACATCGTTACCCCATACCCTGAGTACTCTCAGTGATGCTGCAGCAGTGTTAACTGTTTAATAATGTAGCGTGTACACTATCTTTCTTGGGTGCATTTGCGAAATTAACTGATAGATCCCAGTTATCCCATGGATTAATTGGTTGAGTAATCTTTAATTGAGTTGGCTACATATAATATTTTGATGGAGTAGGCTTCGTTGGAAACAGAAAACGTATAATCAGATTTCCCTCTTCTTTTATAGACCTCAGGTAAGTGTAGCATATTAGAAAGTTTATTTTGTAATTTCATAATTTCATGTGTTGCCGAGATCTTTACAATGCCTTCATGTCGAAAACTGTACTAATGGACACAATTCTCTCACTTATGGTAGGAAGTCTTAACTCTGCTCTCATATTAACTATTCTCGTCAACTTTGGAGCCCCAAGGATGAGAAGCATAGCTTCATTTTCAAAGTTTAAAGGAATTTTAGCTCTTTGTCTGTATGCAGTGTGAGATGTAGAGCATGTGATGTCAATCTGTGATGTCAAATCACATCAAACTGTAATGTCAATCACAGAGCGGATAACTGATACATGGAACATTCTAGCAAGACTCGCGTTAATTCTATGATTGACACCAACAAGGACCCGCAAGGGCTTTAAACTCTCCCAGAGTCACCTCTTGAGAGAAGTAAGGTACCCAGGGTCGTTAATGGGGACACCAAGGTATCTGTAAGACTCGCAGTTCTCAAGTGCTCGCCCATTTATGTGATAATTGACTGGAAGAATACCACATGGAATGAGAGCACGAGTTTTTTTGTACAGAGATAAGGAGCATTGTTCAAGAGCATCGAGCAGAACTTGCTTTACAGGCTCGGAGGCAGCCTGTAAACATATGTCATCAGCATAACAGATGACCGTGTCTTCATTATTAGTTGGAAGACCTTCAATACGTTTATGCATCAGGACCTTGAACAACAAGGAGTCCTCATGGAGTTCACAGTTCAAAGTGTTTACTCTCCGTGCTTTCAACACCATTAAACAAACCTTATGCTGTTCGATTAGTCAAATAGCCCTTTGAGTAATTTTCTTGTATTTCTAGCTCAGCAAGCTGCTCTAGTGTGATTTTCCTGTTTACAGCGTCAAAGGCTGCTGCTAGGTCGATGAAGACAGCTTGTGGGGAAGCCTCAATATGAGCGAAGTAGTCAGCAAAACAGTGTTTTGTACTGAGTTATAACCCTCTCCGGGTATGATGTTGGTGTCCATTGATCAAGGAGAATGCTTGCTTGTTCTAGTAGGCTATGATGCAGTGGTTTGGTTGGGCTGTTTCTAGAGATTTTTCGTATCTTTTCCCAAACTTCAACAACACAGTGGAACGAGACATTCAATTACTCACAGACGAGGAATCACTTCAACGTTACAAGCATTCTGCGGAACTTAGATTCGTTTGATTCATTCCCTAGATTCCACGGGTAACTTGGTTTTCATTTTTGTCAGGTAAGATGCAAAATATCTCTCAGTTTCCATCAAGCGTCAATTGTGGAGGGATGAAGCATGATGGCGAGATAATGTACCCATGCTGTATTGCTTTGGTTAGTTGGCACACTTCCATTGTTTCTTATATTCAGCGAGAAATGCTGAACCACAAGAAGGTGTTTTATTCTTCTCATGGAAAACTACCTCTAGGAAACTAGCCAAGTGTAGGTCTTCGTAGCTTAAAGCTGCTCCTGCGGTGGTCTGATGTTACTCAAGGTTCTGATCTTGGTTAATATCTAAACATTTCATGTTTCTTGAGCGTCTCTCCCTGGATGGTGACTTCGTTAGCTGTTGATGGCGTCGGGGAGGGGTGTCCCAGTCTTCTGGGTTTTCTGGCGGGTTACTTAGAATAACCGGTGTTGGGAATTCTCTTCGGTGTTTATGCCATATGAATTTCTGTTGAAGTGACATTTTGCTGTCTCTGTGTATTTCCTCATCAGTCATGGAATCTCCATAACTGATGACGAAATCTCTATGTTCAATGGAATCTCTTATTAAGGAATAATGTACATCGCTTGCTTTTTGAACAGCTGTTTCATTAACCGGTGGAGTGATCTTGAGTGTAATTGTTTGGTGTTAAATGTTGAGTGTAGAGATTCCTTGTGGATACTCTCTCTTAGCTAAACATTACCGACTAAGTTGAAAACTCTAATTTCTACTCTGAAAAGTTAGTGTGGAGCATGGATGTTCTAGCAGTAACTTAATCAACATTTGGTATAGATGAAGTTTCAGTTGTGTTGGCGCTGAGTTGAACATGCATAGTTTTGTTAGATTTGTTCCAGTAAAATTAATCTTCAATGTTGCTGGGTTTCCTGGGATGGTAATACCAACCTCGTTTCCTACTCTGCCTGAGCGGCGCTTCGTGTAATACTTTTAATTTTCTCCACGTTGATGGCATTTCTCCAGTTTCGTTCCCGTTTTGCCATTTTATTATTATTATTTGTATTATTATTTATTATTATTATTATTATTATTATTTTCTACCAGAGATGTAGCCAAACATTGATAATGTTAACCAGCATATATATACATTTGTTCTGTCCTCTATAGACAGGGTTGGAGAGCTGTTAAACATATATAGTTCAGTAATTTATTAAACAATCAACCACAGACGGTGATTGTAGTGCTTATAAGATGTTAATCTAACCTATATATATAAATATCTCGATTTACGTCTGTCCTACATCAAGTGCTCGAGGTGTGTTTCTTACATAATGTGATTAATGTACATTTACAATATTAAATGTGATTAATGTACATTTGCAAGAATAAATGTAATTCTGACCAGTTTACACATGCCCTGTATACACATACATACATACACACATATATATATTTGCCCATACACAAAATTAATGGAAGGGAGTACCACCTCTGACTGGGAGAAGGGGACCCTTAGCCTTAGAGGAAACCACACATAACGCATTAGAGGGAATGTTTAAGGTCCCCTCCAATACAGTTTCTGTGTGCTTTTCTCCTACCACCCCCTTCCTTTTTTGTGTGTGTGTGTTTTATTAGACATTTAAAGGTTACAAGATTTACATTAGTTAAACAATGGGTTTAAAGGTTATGGATCTCTTGGAGCTCCTCCGCTTCCGGACAAGAACCGAGGACGCAGCAGGCATTTCCCCCCTGGATCGCCACCCTGAGGCACTGAAACAGGAAACGGGCTGCCCTTGGATCTCTGGTGATGTGAATGAGCCTGGAACCCAATTCCTTGAGGAGTCCCAAGGCACTCCTACCCCAGGGGCCATGCGTCTCAGACGCTATGGGAACAAAGGTGTATTACACACAGAAATCACAATAGCGTGATGCATCAATGAACAAATCCACAAGGGCCGTGACGAGGATTCGAACCTAGCTTAGTGGATTAAGGCAGCGTCTGGGATGATTTCGGACATAGGTTCGAATCCTCGTCACGGCCCTTGTGGATTTGTTCAAAGGTGTATTGATCTTCCAGTCGCCTGTACTTGATTGATTTTGCTGTTAAAAATCAATTGGTCCGGTCCTGGACGTTTCGGTCCAGGACGGACCGAAACGTCGTCGCCTCTTCACCTTCTAGTGTGTGGTCTGGTCAACATACTTTAGCCACGTTATTGTGACTCATCGCCTGCAGAAGCTAGAGTGGGTGCCAAAATTTAAAGTCGAACACAAGTTAACTAACAGTGAGCTGGTGTTACTACACATCGCTTGTAACAAACCTATCAAGTTTTTTAGTAGGAAAACGTTCGGTAGTTGTGTGGTTCAGAGAACAATGCTAGCACTAGCTAGCTTCAGATGTTCTGTATTTTCATAAAACAATCCACCACCTTCTGTGTCACGTTGTCTCTGATACACCAAACTTCAACCTCCTGCCTCGTTGCCCCTCACAATCCGCCTGCTGCATCACCTCATTCATTGTTACAGAACATGTGTAGAAGCTGCTTTGTAATGATTAGTGTGAATCAATGCAGCCACAGCCTCTAAATACCAATCTTGGTTTGAGTTTAGTGCTTCTTTATTTATTTGATATCACTCACGGTGATTGTGTAGTATTTACCCAGTACAAAGTCACTTTCGTTACTACTGTAGTAACCTGAGCTCAGAGACTGGTGAGTGGATCCATCATTCTTGGTTACAACCTAACCTTCCTAAAACTACCAAAGGTTCTCTTTCTCAAGACATGAAAATGAATGACATTTCGTGATAATTTACCACTATAAACAACAAAAGTATTATATTATTTACATTTATTATTTCGTATGCCGCATGTTCCAGGGTCCCTGAGATAAGGGTACCTAGGATTCCCGAATTTGCTAGGTGTTAATAGGTAGGTCGAAAGTGTAGAGCACCAGTCAGCTGCAAACAGTTCAGTCCAGCCAATATTCTAACGATTTATATACAAGTTGTTAAAAAAACAATGGTTTTTAATTCAAATTATGATCCTACTTAGCCTTTTATTGATAATGTAACGTGATTCCTGTTTTATTGTAAAATATAGTGTGAATACAATTAATTTGTATGTAAACTTTCCACTTGGCATCATCACAAAGTCCTTCACTAGTCACCACCCTACTAATCACCACCTGACTAATCACCACCCGACTAATCACAACCCGACTAATCACCACCCGATATAATGCCCGTCAGACCACTGGAACATTATCTAACACATCACACTGTTACAAACCCATTAAGATTTCAACTTAGATTCAACAGAGCAGAAGAAGTTGTTAAACACACAGGGACATAATCTTACTGAAGCGACCATACGAGTCATAAATACTCATAAACCGTCTAAGTAAAAGAGAAACAAGTAACATTTAGTGGGCCAGCCAGAAACTTTGGGCCCCGCGCAGGAATGTCCCTGCCAAAAAAAAATAAAAAATACTAAAATTCAAAAAATCAAAATTCCAATTTTTATTTAGGTAAAAGTACATACATAGATGATGAGTTACAAACATAATGTTGGATTTATAGATATAGCAGGTACATACAATACCTAAAGCCACTAATACGGCTAGACTAGATTCTATCATAGACTAGATTCATCAGTCCATTTTGATACCGAGTCCACCCCCAACAAACCACTCCTCTACGGTTCCTGTAAACATACAACGTAACTGTCCCCTATTTTCCGCTTGTTACAACTTGTAATAATGTTGTTACATCTTGTTATAACGTTCTTATGACATTATTTGAACGTTGTTACAACTTGTTAGGTGTTAAAACTTGTTCGAACGTTGTAGCGACGTCGTAGTTTCGTCGTGTGTTTGGCGGGTTCGTATTCCATCCACAACTGCCTTACCAGGCCATTGGAGCGGCCAGCAATGACACGATCCCTAGGGGGGGGGGAGATAAGCGGGGTTGGGGAGGAGTGTAATATCACACAAAACCAGCCAGCTGAACAATATTGGAAAAATAACCTAATGTCAACGAGATATATTGGAATATTGCCAAAAATCGCTGAGGAATAATGGAATATTATCCAAGGCATAGGTAACCAATAAAAAAAGGTATATTGAACAATTTTCCATAAAATAGTTCAATGCTTTCCCCAAAAAAAGAAGTTAAAATGAAAAAGATAATAAAATATAAAATAAAATAAACAGCGAGTGCCTCCGTTGTCTCCATTAACATTGTAAATATATTTTTGAGATGGTAAACCCATTTTCTTATACCCCGGCTTGCTTGAACTAATATTTTTTCCCAATATTTCGGAAAAAAATGCGGAAATTTTGGCCAGATACCTTCCGTCTTGATCTTTGCTTCCATCCATCCTGACTCGGGAGCAAATTCAGATGTCAATAATGGAGAGAAAACCCCCCGAGTGTGTTTGATACGAGGCTACTGAAGTGTTCTATTTTTTTTTAAAAGTACAATATTCAGTGTAGTGTTTACGACCAGGTTGGGTGTGGCCTTGTCAGCTAAACCGGAGGATGATCTACAGCTCTTGAGTCCCGCCTCTCAACCTTTAAACGACCGGTGTTTAGTTATGAGAAGCTATACTGGGTTCTGTCGTATCTACATTTAGTTATATGAATTAAATTTTATTCCACCACTACACTTTTCAGCCCAATCCATTTTCCTCACAATCCTGACACTGACAAAATTATTTCTAATGTCTCTGAGGCTCATTTTGGTAATTGCGATAGTTTTCATCTATGTTCCCTTGTTCGTGTACTACCCGTGCTAAATAGTCTGTCTTTGTCTGTTATGTCTCTCCCACTAAGATTTCGTATGTCGTGATCAGCTATTCCTTGCTTCTCATCTCTTCCATTGACTTTAAATTTAACACCTGTGGTATTTACTTGTAGCTCGTACCTCCCAGCTCTGGAACTAGGCTGGTGCCTAGTTATCCTCCTTATAACTTTTCCATCAACAGTGGTCTTGATGGCCAGGTCTGTAAATCCGAAGAATACATCTTGGATGCTCTTGATATAATTTGTATTTCACCTTTTCAAAATATTTGTCTGTCAACTAAAAAAAAACTGAAATCAACAACGTCAACCAATCTGTTTTCATCAATTCATTGTGATATTAGCTTTTAAAAACTGTTTAAATGTAACCACCAGTGGTCTACAGTTCAGCAGTATTTCACATCCTCTGGATTATGTAAGTCTTTTCCAAAGGAAATCCCACGGAGGCTTAGTGTGGGTAATAATGACAGGATGTGAGCCTCGCCCCATCCTGGCAGTCAAGGGAGACCTCTTTTCCATCCACTTCAAGCGGGGTCCCTCTCCCACCCACTTCAAGTGAACCCCCCTCTTCCACTCTTCTTAGGGGAACTCTCCTCCACCCACTTCAAGGAGGTTCTTCTTTCATCCACCTCCCTCCTCAACAGAGTTACTTTTCCACCCTACTTCAAGGGGGATCCCTTTTACCTCAAGGTGACCATTCTCCACCAACTTCAAGGGGATTCCGGCTCCTTCAACTCCCTCAAGGGAATTCCTTCCACCTCAAGGGCATCTCTCCCACATCAAAAGGCTCTCTCAATCCCACCTCAAGGGGATCCCTCTCGCCGCAAGGGGGGGTCGATCTTCTTGCCTCAAGGTGTTCCTTCTCACTTCAATGATATTCCTCTCCTCACCCACGACATCACCTTCCCTCGGGGGCTCCCACTTCAAAAGGATAAGGACATCAAATGTTGATGCCCCACATTAACAGGGTAGATAAGGACATTATTTAGCACTGGTGGTACACGCACAAGGGGACACAGGTGGAAACTGAATACCCAAATGAGCCATAGAGACATTAGTTTTTTTTTTTAGTTTAGTTCATTTATTATGCACCCCATACCCATCTTGTGGGCGGTAGTGGAAAGGGTTACAGAGGCACATAATGGGCTCAGGGACTGAACCCCACAATTCATTTAGCTAAGCAAGTTACAATCTTGATGAGCTAGTTACAAAATTCAGTAACTAGCTCATCAAGATTGTAACTTGCTTAGCTAAATGAATTGTGGGGTTCAGTCCCTGAGCCCATTATGTGCCTCTGTAACCCTTTCCACTACCGCCCACAAGATGGGTATGGGGTGCATAATAAATGAACTAAACTAAAAAAAAAAAAAAAAAGACACAGAGACATTAGAAAGAACTTTTCAGTGTCAGAGTAGTTAACAGATGGAATGCATTAAGCAGTGATGTTGCGGAGGCAGACTCTATACACAGTTTGAAATGTAGATATGATATAGCCCAATAAGCTCAGGAACCCGTACACCAGTAGATTGACGATTGAGAGGCGAGACCAAAGAGCCGAAGCTCAACCCGTGCAAGAACAACTAGGTGAGTACGTCCTCTCTGTCTTCCTACACAGTTTCCTAAACTCACTTCAATTCTGCCTAATTTTGTGTATTGTTCATTGAAACATATAATAAAAAGTACAGGACGCTTACCGACAGTGATCATCAGCCAACAGCCATTAATTATAATTAAAAGCAAACAATTTGAAAGCAACAAATCCCTATAGCAATAAAAGTTGACATTTTCCACACCCATCTCCCGCCAGCCAAATACAGGAATGTGAAGGGAAATCAGTAATCTGTGTAGCTGTATTCTGGCGGTGAATAATTACCAAATTCAGGGGTTTTGGTTCTGGAGAATTGCTTCCTACATTATTAAAGACATTAGTGCCAAATTATGCTAGCATTTTTACTACATTATTGGAGTTACTTGAAAACAAAAAAGTTTTCAATAAGACTTCACGTTCCCTAAATATAAATATGTATAACAGTGAACGAATCTACAAGGGCCGTGATGAGGGTTCGATCCTACGCCCTGGATGATCCCAGACTCGCCTTAGTTGACTATGCTACGACATGGTAAAAAGAATTGACAACTTGGAGTGCTACTGCCCTCTCAAGGCTCCAGCAGCTTCTCCGAAGCACAGACCGGGGTTTTACACAATTCCCCCCATGGAATTATCATTGTCATTGCACTCCAGGTTGCAATTCTTTTACCATGTCGTAGCATAGTCGACTAAGGCGCGTCTTGGATAATCCCGGGCGTAGGTTCGAACCCTCGTCACGGCCCTTGTGGATTCGTTCATTTGATGCATATTGTAAGTTTCTGTGTGTAATGTATAACTGTATTTAATTCGCGGTATTTTAATGTGCATAAATGTTCACATGGAAATATATTCTATGTTCTTATAGAGTATAATATTTTATATAGAATTCCTGCTCTAACGATTTTCTCTATATAAATGCATTGTGAATATTATATTACGATTAATTTTCTTAAATGTTATCTATTGAAAGCAAGACAAATCATAGCAAACCTAACCATACTTAATCTAGCTCTTACATGACACTCACCTAGAAAACTCTGCAAAAAAACATTTCCAAATGATCCAGGCGCATTAGTGAGCATATATGTTTATTACTGTTAAGGATAGGCTTGCACGGTGATCAATGACACGGATTTTGAGTTTTATGTAGATAAATGTAAGGTGAGGAACTTTAGCTGCAATAATATCCAGTGTGAAAAGACTGCGCTGGATAATCACCTGTTTAAACTGTCGAAAAGAAGGATCTTGGAGTGGCCATCAGTGGCGATATGAAAGTTATAGTAATACAGAGCAAAGTCCGTCGCGAACAGAGAGGCATCATCCGCTGGTCTCTATATTAACCCTGTCTGTGTAGGGCAGACAAGAACAGATGCTGGTTAGCATATGGCAAAAAAAAACTCCTTCTGTGGTTGAGTGCTCAATAATACATGCAGTATGCAGGAGAACAGATCTCTATTTCTGTCTATATAAGACAGACGAGGATGTATGTATTCCATTCACCTGGGCTGTATATGGGTCTCGAACCGTGGACCCCCACGGTTTGAATTCCCCCCCCCCCCTTCAGAGATTTTATTAGGAATGTATGTATATGCACTGTATACATGCATTGTATAAGTACTTTAAACACCAGTGGTTGAGTGCTCAATAACTCGCTGCACTCTGTGTTGCCTAACAGATCTCTAACCCTAGCCATGGAGGATAGAAGCTGTATAGATGATGAGGCTGAAACTAAACTAGAAAAATAAAATCCCCTTATCCTCCATATCTCACCCTTTCCCCTATTTCCTCTTCCGACCTTCCCTTCCCCTTTCCCTTTTCCCTCCTTCCACACATCAGGCTATACCACCATTATAGCTATACCAACCATCTGGCAATACCACAAATTAGGCTATTCCACCAATCTAGATATACCAGTTCGGCCGAAAGAGCAAAGCTCAACCCCCGCAAAACACAACTAGTAAACACCAATCATCTAGCTATTACAACCATCTAGCTATACCACACATGTGGGTTTATTGTACCTTTTGTACAATATACCCACATGTGTTGGTATATTATACCCACATGTGTATTATTGGCGAAGTGGTAACACACTCGCCTGGCGTTTCGCGAGCGCTTTGGCCTGGATTCGCATCCTGGCCGGGGAGGATTTACTTGCCGTCAATCCTTAACTGTAGTCTCTGTTCACCCAACAGTAAAATGGGTACCTGGTTCTTAAACGATTTGGCGGGTCGTGTTCCATGGAAAAATTAGGCTTAAGGATCTGCCCGAAACGCTATGCGTGCTAGTGGCTGTACGAGAATGTAAGAACTCTTGTATTTGTAAATAAAAGAATTAAATAAAAATAAATAAATATTCTACGTAACATCTATCTCTATCATCATTAGATATTGTGTCTCTATCACGTGTATCTTTATTATATTACCATTTCTTTCCTTGAGTTTTATTTGTTTATATTTTCCTTAAGCGTTATTTAATTAGTCTATACTTGTCTTAAGCTTTATTTAAATTGTCTAGTCTTTCCTTAAACTTTATTTAACTTGTCTATTCTTTCCTTAAGCTGTATTTAAATTGTCTCTTCTGTCCTTAAGCTTTATTTAACTTGTCTATTCTTTGTTTAAATAAATAAAGCTTTATTTAACTTGTCTATTCTTTGTTTAAATAAATAAAGCTTTATTTAACATGTCTATTCTTTGTTAAACCTTTATTTTCTCGTTAGCTATGCGTCTCCTCCCTCATCTTTATAAAGTAAGATAAACCACTGTGGAGGTAAGGAGGAGTAGCCTCTTCCACTGGACTTGCCAGTCTTGGTAATATCCGCTGCATATTATATCATATATATCATGTATAATATCCACTTGTGTACCAAACACACGAGTGTTTGGTATACATCGGTACTTTATAAATCATTAATTATATTAAGTATTTTACCTCAAGTCATATATATATATATATATATATATATATATATATATATATATATATATATATATATATATATATATATATATATATGTGTGTCGCTGTGGCTTTAATATACGCAGACTAACAGATTCGTCAGTGAATCAGTTCCTGAATTAAAGAATTAAGAACCACAGCACCACAGCCGTGCTTATTGTTGACATTACTCTCGGCTGTAGGCTGGTGTTGCTCTGGTTATCTTGTTATCGGGGGACACAGCAACGGGTGACCTGACCTTCGTGGTTGCTGGTGACGACACCTGCTGCGCTCTGAGCATCTCTCTGCCTCTGCTAATGTGACTTGACCTTCTACGTGAGGTCAATTACCCAGTAGTACCTCTGAGGCCACTATAATAACGCCATATTTTTAACCTGAACACTTGGGGAAAAAGAGGAAACACCTAAAGACCAGAACATTTCCCTAACAGTATTTTTTACTGTGAAATCGAAATTTCTTGGTTGAGACGTTTTTAGCAGTGCATATTTTAAAATGAATAGATATATCCATATTATACGTGATAATATAATGGTCCACAATCGACTTGATAATGGTCCAGGACGGACCGAAACGTCGTCGTCTCTTCAATTTCTAGTGTGTGGTTTTGGTCAACATCTCCATATTATATTGGAGTGTTCCGGTGGTTTATTTAAACCATTATTGTAAAATGGCCGACGGTGGGGCAGACCATGTCAACGGCCCGGACATGTGGTCATAGGAAGTCACCGGTCACAGTCCCACCCATTTCCGGTAAGTTAAAGTGCGTTGCCAACACAATATCAAGCCTTAAAACATTATTATGACTTCACATCTCCGTGTATATTTTATGTTCCAGTTACGTATAGGTTAAATATTAATTTGTAATTGGTATCGCTTCTTATAGTGTGAACATCCAGCAGTGTAAACGTTAGTCATTACTGGAACTCTAGCACAACACACGGACACCAACCAACGCGTCAATACGCAACACAAATTGTCTATTGTTTTGAGGAACAAGGATAGTTCATATACCAAGCGATCCAATGTTTCTGTTGTTTTTATGACGAGGAAAATATTAACATACCTCCTGCTGCTGCTGCCTCACAGGGCGACGTTAGTGGTTGGCTGCGTGATCATCCCGCGGGTTGTGGCCATCGGACAGGGGCACTGGTATGCCCTCAACTGGCACTACAGCCTCTCCAGACGGGACTCCTCAGCTACTCGAAAACACCCGTTTCTTGTATGTTTCTTTCGCCCAAACGATGCTTAATGGTGCCATAACCAACAGCTGGCGACGGGTCGATGGAACATATACATGCGCAGATTGTACACTGCGCTCTGTGTACACTTTCTGGTAGTGTGCGCCCTTAGCAAGGCGCGTGACCACGCTCACACACAGTATCTCTGACAATGGGTGACTGTGAGGGCTCCACATCCGTCCCTGCTGGGTTATCAAGGCGGCCGCCGGGGCCCTCCTCCTCCTCCACATTGTTTTTTTGGTCTCCTGTTGCTTGTTCTTATAGTTCGTATAGTGTGTGTATGACGCTATAACAAGCTCGCGGATCTTGCTTTGATTCCTTGGCAATCGATTGATGATTGATGAAGATTAAGCCACCCAAAAGGTGGCACGGGCATGAATAGCCCGTAAGTTTTGGCCCTTTTGAGCCATTACCAGTATCAAGAGCTGATACTGGAGATCTGTGGAGGTGCGACTGCACCCTGCGTGACAGGAGATGTCTTCCGTGCCTCGGCAATCGTACGCCCACTGTTTTATTAGGGACTGCTGAAGATAATAGATAGTAGAAGCGTCCCATATGCTCTTGTAGTGAATCCCAGATGCGTTCTTACCTTCTTCAGAGATTCCCTAGTGTTCCGATCTTATATTTAGTAATTCATAGAAATTTACTATTTGTCTTGGCAATAAACAAGTTTTAATTGTACACTAAAAATATCAATACGTGACAACGCAAGACTATAGTAGAATGCATTCCTTCTCACATGGTTAGCTGTCACGAAGGTTGTCTGACGTCAGTTGTTGTCACGTCACCAGCTGTTGAGGCTGTCGCTTGACGTTATTTGATGTCAGGTGACCAGCTGTTGAAGGGTGAAGTCTTACTTCATTTGTTTTCACGTGGGCCAGCTGTTGAGGGGGACGTGTGACGTATTTTGGTGACACGTGGCCAGCTGTTGAGGGGGACGTGTGACGTAATTTGGTGTCACGTGGCCAGCTGTTGAGGGGGACGTGTGACGTAATTTGGTGACACGTGACCAGCTGTTGAGTGAGACGTGTGACGCAATTTGGTGTCACGTGGCCAGCTGTTGAATGGGACGTGTGACGCAATTTCTTAGTACTTTAGAGATTAGGGAGCTCCCGGATATTCGGTAAACTGCATATGCTGCAGTTAACCTTCTGGTCTAGTTATTCGAACATGGATTCCCTGTAAACAACTAGATGAAATAGACAAGAACTGAAGAGGCCGGTCCCAACATGACAATTATCGCAGACGACGCCAAAGGCAGGGGGTTGAGTAAAGACAGAGGGGGGTAATTACTGCAAGACGACCTCAACAACCTCAACGACCTCAATGACGTTAAAAGAGTGAGTTTGTTAGTTCATGTTATTCATTTTGTCTAGGCTCACATTAAAATTTAATTGTGATTTAGTCATTAAATTAAACATACCTATCAGACCACTGGTTAAATCTTCGGAAAAATAATATGTATATGTATTTTTTTTTTTTAGGCAACGCTGACTATTAGGTACGAAACACACACACACACACACACACACACACACACACACACACACACACACACACACACACACACACACACACACACACACACACACACACACACACACACACACACACACACACACACACACACACACACACACACACCATACACACACACACACACACACTACGAGGGGGCCTAGTAGCCTGGTGGATAGCGCGCAGGACTCGTAATTCTGTGGCGCGGGTTCGATTCCCGCATGAGGCAGAAACAAATGGGCAAAGTTTCTTTCACCCTGAATGCCCCTGTTACCTAGCAGTAAATAGGTACCTGGGAGTAAGTCAGCTGTCACGGGCTGCTTCCTGGGGTGTGTGTGTAGCGTGGAAAAAAAAAGTAGTTAGTAAACAGTTGATTGACAGTTGAGAGGCGGGCCGAAAGAGCAAAGCTCAACCCCCGTAAACACAACTAGGTGAACACAACTAGGTGAACACATATACACACACACATACACACACACACGCTAACAAGACTAATGTGATATATTGAATAATCAGTAACGCCTCTACTTGATGATCAAAAGGTTCCTCCCTGTGCTAAGATTTCACAAGCAGGCCTGGTCAAAGGGGCGAGTCCACCCAAGTATATTTTGCCAAGACATTGTGTTTAAATGTGATTTATTGTATGGAAGGGAACGGGAACTATCAAGGGGAAGAGAGCCATAGTCAATTACTGACTATATAAGCACTTGGAAGGGGTCAGGATAAGGATTTGGGATGGGACGAGGTGAAGAAATGGTGCCCAACCACTTAGACTGGATCGA